>NW_017280218.1:3308-3914 GCF_001594065.2 Cyphomyrmex costatus | reverse complement strand
ATATATATAACTATCGACGTCGGAAGTGTATGAAATGGTTTGGTTAATTTGGGTAATGTGGATCTCCTCTGTCGTGCAGAAAGTTTTATTGAAGATTATGTGCTCCTCCGTGATGGTTGGCGAATATGAGATGGGAAGGGGAGAGGGAAGTGATTCACATTCTGTTAGATCGATGACAGGTATTGCTGTATCCTTTGAAGAAGGGTGTGTGGAGGATTCTAACAGTGTATGGAGAGACTCAAGAACTTCTCCGAAAGCTGCACGATCCTTCGGAGGTATTGGAGAATCGAAAAGAGGGTATTCTTTTATGAGATCGGATGACGCGGAAGGATCTTTAGAAATTATGTCGGTTACGGGGATTGTGGTGGAAGATTGGTCCCTGGCCGATTTGTTTAATTCTTGTAATTGACGAAAAGCCTTATCAGTTACAAATGTTCCGGGCAAGATTTTGGTTATTACTGGCCGCTTGTTCTGTTTCTGTTTTTGGACTTTACTTTGCTTCCGTCGTCCTGCGCGATGGTTATTGTTCCATAGCATCTAAAAGTATATTTCTCTCATTAGGGGAGTTTAGGAGGAAAAGAAGAATCCAAGGAGAGAGAGAGAGAG
>NW_017280218.1:0-3210 GCF_001594065.2 Cyphomyrmex costatus | reverse complement strand
CAGAGAGGAGAGAGAGAGAGAGAGAGAGAGAGAGAGAGAGAGAGAGAGAGAGAGAGAGAGAGAGAGAGAGAGATGAAATAGATGAAGAGAAAGAAAAGAGAGAATCGCTTGAGGCACGAATGCTGAAGCAATTCGGAAAAATAAAGAGAGAGAGAGAGAGAGAATCGCTTGAGGCACGAATGCTGAAGCGATTCGGAAAAATAAAGAAAAAGAGAGAATCGCTTGAGGCACGAATGCTGAAGCAATTCGGAAAAATAAAGAGAGAGAGAGAATCGCTTGAGGCACGAATGCTGAAGCAATTCGGAAAAATAAAGAGAGAGAGAAAGTGAATCGCTTGAGGCACGAATGCTGAAGCAATTCGGAAAAATAAAGAGAGAGAATCGCTTGAGGCACGAATGCTGAAGCAATTCGGAAAAATAAAGAGAGAGAATCGCTTGAGGCACGAATGCTGAAGCAATTCGGAAAAATAAAGAGAATGAGGAAGTGAATCGCTTGAGGCGTTAGACGCTGAAGCGATTTAAGAAGTAAAGAATTAAGAAAGAGAATTGCTTGAGGCGTCAGACGCCGAAGCAATTCAGAAAAATACGGGAAAGAGAGAACCATACACGAAGAAGGAAGGGGAAGAGAGAGATATATTATAAATGGTCGAATAATAATAAAAGAACAAAAAAAATTGGCTTCTTACTTTTGAGATGAATGGGGTGTTGCTAAATGGCTACCAGAGTCCCTTGAAGATCGAGGCCTGTGATGGAGGAAGGTCCTGGACTGGTCGGATGTAGATGCTGCTTTGTCACGGACACTCCGAAATTTTTATAATTGTCACACTCGAATTGCAGAGTACGGAAGTTATAGAACTTGAAACTATTTTAAAATGTATTGTCAAAGATTGGATCCGCGCTATTGGAACTAAGGAAGTGAAGTGTTTTTCGTAGTCTCGCGGCTTCATATTTATACTTGCGGAGGGCGATATGCCCTTCTTTGTTTGCGAGAATCAAATTTTGGGAGTAGGAATGATTTAGGTCAAATGTGTGCTGATGTATCGAAGATTTAAATTGTTTTATCCTAAACCGGAAACGCGTGTGCAGTATCGAACGCTGACCTATAAGCTTCTTGTAGGATCTATGAGTGGCGGTTGGTCTCTTAACTTCGCGACGCGGCCAGCTGTAGCATCCGGTAGCTGAATTTATTAATGAGAAAAATTTTCTCTAATCATATAATAATTGTCGATATCTGCTCACCCGTTTCTCTTAAAATTTGAAGTAAGAAGCAGGAAGAAACGATATTATTTGTTTAGGTTTCCTCGTACTCCTTATTGCACTTAGTTTCGTTAATTTACTTGTTATCTGTCTAACGTTCCACGGAAGAAAAGAATCGTGGAGTCCTCCGGACGTAACAGTAACATCTAAGAAATTAATTGTATTATTACCGATTTCAATTGTATGTTGCAATCTTGGATGGAATGAATTAAAATAATTAAGAATGTTTTCTATTTGATTAGTTGTAACTGCAGTGCAAATGTCGTCAACGTAACGATATATAATAGAACGGAAGCAGATAGCCATAAAGAGATAATGCACTCAGCTCCAATCTTTGCATCACCAAATCCGCTATGATGGGTGACAGCGGAGAGCCCATAGGCACTCCGAAATTCTGTTTGTAAATATTATTGTTAAAAATAAAATATGTTGAATCTAAAATAAACTCTGTAGTCGACAAAAACTCATCCCTCGGAAGCTCACATTTCTTTGTAATATGTGTCCAATTGTCATTAATGCAATCTAATGCCATGTCAGTAGGAATGTTAGTAAATAATGATGAAACATCCAAAGATATTAGTTGGTCTTCATCATTAATATTAATTTCTTTAAGTTTTTGGACTAGTTGAAAACTATTTTTTATACAACTATTCGCTACCGGAATCGTTTCAATTAAAATATTGTGTACGTAAAAAGCTAAATTATATAGTGAGCTACCTATCGTTGAGACGATGATTCTGTAAAGACAACCAGGCTTATGTATCTTCGGTAGTGCATACGCTTTCGACAGTGATCCATCACTACATTATAATTGTTTATATTTTTTGTTACCTACGAATCCTTTATTTTTCCATCTCTTCGACATTTCTCTTACAAGGAACACTACCCAAGTGTGACTCGCCGATTTGGCTGTAAGTTGGCACATTTTTAAAACTCGGAAAAATAATCGATACGTATTTTTTTTTATCGGCAAAGAAGAAGGTTTAAGGTTTGAAACTACCCCCTGTATTGCTCAAAAACCCCTAAAATGCATAATAATATACACGCACATATTAAGTAAAACTAATTTGGTCCACCATTTTGAATTTTGTAAATATGACCTCAGATTTGAAATTGGCGACCCAAAAAACCCCAAGATACCAAGTTTTATGGAAGTTGTCTAATTGTAAGAAATTAGACACCGATGAAGGGATGTTTGTTCCAGATAAACATATATGTCATCTCTAGATGACATATATGATTGTTTGTTGAATTTAATTTCTAATAATAATAAATAGAGAGTGATAAATATGAGTTTGACATTCCAATATATACATGATTTAGTTATAGTTAAAACCTGTCACGACCAACACCTATATATATTAGAAGAACGAAAATTATTTTTTAAAAAATTGTTAAAACATAAGAGTTGAATTTGACATATATAATAATACATAAAAAATATATTGCACCGCACGACTTTTGTAAGTTTCTCACGCTATTAATTTGACTATTGTTCTAAAATAAAACTAAACTCTTTTTATATTTTATAACAGAGTGTAAACCAGTCTATTATATATAATAATACATTGCACCGCATGACAAAAACATATATATAAAAAAACCTATAGGACGCAGAATGTATATATCCACTCTCTTCGTTTGGACACAGAATGACTGCCCGTTCTCGCTGCCGACCGTAGAATTGGCTCAAGAATTTTTACAGATCATGACTGATGTTAAATTTATGTTGGTTTTTAGTTGCGTATGTATTTTGACCAAATTTCGTTTGTATATTTACTTTTAGCTTCATAAAGTTAAAGGTTTGTAAAGATAGGGACTTTATGTTATTGACATCGTATGTTAAAAAATAGCGGGTAATGTATTATTGAAATTCATGTTATATAATTGAAACCCCAAAAATTTGTACCATTCTAAATTAAAATGATTATCTAATAATGTAACCTAATAATTT
>NW_017280217.1:112549-136254 GCF_001594065.2 Cyphomyrmex costatus | reverse complement strand
CTTTTATATGCACTTGGCGTATGTTTTTTTCTTTTTTTTAAAAAAGGTTTTTTTATGGGATTACAGATGTCTGGCCAATATTATGTCGTTCGTTGGACTTAAAGGATAGCAGACCATTTGTAGTAGGGTTTTTTGTTGGCACTGGCAAACCTGATCCTCTTGAGGACTATCTACATTCATTTATAGAAGAGACTTTGCAGTTACTCAATGATACCTTAACTGTTGGTGAAAGTAAGCATGAGGTTTATATTAGGTGTTTTATATGTGATGCACCTGCTAGGCAATATATTAAACGTATTGTGGGACATGCATCTTATAATGCTTGTGAAAGGTGTAAGCAATCAGGGGATTATCATTTTAACAGAATGTGCTATGCTACCAGAATTATTGAGTCTAGATCAGACGAGGACTTTATCCATTATTCTGATCCAGAGCATCATGTTGGAGTTTCACCTCTCCTAAGATTAAATTTAAAAATGGTTTCTCAGTTTGTTCTTGATCCATTTCATTTAGTTCTTGAAGGTGTAATGAAAAGATACTTAATGTTTGTTTTAAAAGGAACAAAATCAGGAATGCGATTGAGAAGTGAAAGCATTCTTGAGATTTCTCGGAGGCTAATAGAATTACGACAGTACGTTCCAATGGAATTTGCTCGCAAACCAGTTGGACTAGAGCAGTTAGGGAAATGGAAGGGAACTCAGTTGAGGTTTTTCCTACTCTATGGGGGGTGTGTAGTACTGAAAGACGTTGTGGCTGAAATTCTCTATAAATTATTCATAATGCTTCAAATAGCAATTATAATATTCTCTGTACAGAAACTTATCGATGATGAAAATTATTTTTTATTTGCAAAAGATCTGATAGCTCAATTTGTCATCTTATCTTCTAATAAAGACGTATTTGGAAAAAAATTTTGTGTTTACAATGTTCATGGATTGTTACATCTGTATGAGGATGTAAAAAAGTATGGAGAAATATCAAGCATAAGTGCATTCCCATTTGAAAGCTTTTTAGGAATATTCAAACAGATGCTAAGATCTCTAACTAAGCCAATAAAACAACTGTTCCGCAGGTTAGCTGAAAGAAATTTTTTAGATAATTTCTGTGAGAGGACAATTGATTTTCAGTCTCATCTAAGACCTAAGAATCCTATACATGGTACTAACAATTATAAGATACTAACATCATCTCTCTTCACTTTAAGTTCAGTTCACAGGCGAGATAGCTATTTCCAGTACAAAGAAAGTGTTGCCTCTGTTTGCTCTATCCAGAAATTGGAAAATGGTGACGTTGTGATTATTGCCAACATTTGTGATACAAAGACAAATTTTTTTGATTATCCATGCAAGTCTAGTTACTTTGGAATTTATAATCTTGGTTGTATGAAGTGGACTCAAACAAATGTTATTATCCCAATTAATGCTGTAACAACCAAGTATGTTGTCTTTCCTTACAAAAATGATAACATTGCTATACCATTATTGCATTCATTTTAAATAAAGTTATAGATCATGTTATCTATTTATCTCTCTGTCTATCTTTACCTATCTCTTTATTTGACTTTATTTTTTTGTTTATATATCTATCTATTTATCTATCTATGTATGAAGTAAATATATATTTCTTTTTTGGCTCGGTTCAAAATAATGGTTTCTTTTTACAGAGAATAGAATGAGCTAAAACTTGATTAATTTCATGTAAAAAATTGTGAAGCCTTTAAATAGTAGTAAACATGATCAGAAATTTGACTATGATTAGAAAACTATTTGGTTGAGTCTTTTTCCAGAATCCTTAGTGTTTTGATAACAGTTCTTTTAACTGATTCTGTATCTTATGTGCATTTAAAAGGTTTCGTTTATTTGCTGAGCAATTGTAACAAGCAAAACTTTGTGGCTCTTCTCGCAGTTAAGGTCTCCGAGAGTTCAATAACGGAATTCTCTAATGTTCTTATCAACTATTGCTATTATAACTAAACAACGCCAATGATAAGGACGATCCTAAAAAAAAGTATTTTCATTGGCTGTCGCTAATTAATCCCGCTACTGAAGTCAGTGAATAAATCTAAATGTGAAAGTTTCATCTTTAAGTTACATGCTTGCATCTAATTATATGCATAGTCTCTTTCTCTCTCTCTCTCTCTGTCTCTCTCTCAACATTGACTTGGAAGATACTTATCTTCGAGGAGGTTACTTGAGATTTCTAATGTATATACAATGGCCTGGTGTTGTGTAATTTGCTGTTACTTTATAGCTCTACTCTTTTCTCCTCCTTTTAGTTGTGTGACACTGTTTTGCTGTATGAACACTGACATGTAATTATCTTCCTATTAGAGTGCCTCATATGAAAACCAATTACGCAGAAGAATAATACCTTATCATATGAAGTTGTAATGTTACAGATAAAATCATAGTTTTGTAGACCCGGATTGCACTACTAAAATTACATTTTTTTCCTTTTATTACATTTGTTTTGTTTTCTGTAATTGTATGATTCTAACTTCTATTTCAGCTTTATATTTTGTAATTGATTGAAATGCTTGAAATTCTTATTAGGGTAAACTAGGGTATTATGACCATACGGATAAGATGACCATAGGTTATAATTTTTTTAATCGTTAAGTAGAGCGTTTTTGTGGTCGTTCTGAAAAACTATGGTCATCTTATCCGTATGGCCATCTTATCCGTATGACCATCTTACCCTAGTTTACCCTATTTGATACGCAGATAAGATATCTCATATATTACATTTTTCTACGATAAAAATAATATCGAATTGCCAGTTGCATCGCTTAATATTTTTGTTGTTTTATATAGCTTTTTTCTGCTCTTTTGGATAATGCTGTTTTATATTTAATTAAATACTTTTAATTATGATGCACACACTAAATATTTTTTTTAATAATGTCAGGTAAAGTTTGCCTGTTTTTTAATTATAAAATTAACATGCAAATGTTAGGAAGTGTGCTTCTCTTTTCATCATTTCTCTTCCAAATTCATATTTTTGTAGAAAAAAAGTATGCTATTGCGGATCTTGAAGTTACTGTTGGTGATGAAAAGCATTTGGATGTGTGCGTAATAGCACATAATTGGATTAGTGAAGATGGCGAAAATTGTCTTTATCCTACTTACTTAGCCCCTAAAAAACAAGCCAACGCGACCAAGACATGCATGGAGCCCACTGCAAAATTCAACACCTATCCAGCCATTATTCGTGCTTGGTTTGGTAAGATAATTTCTCTTATTTCTCTTTCTTTGATTTAGATATAATAATGATGAGATAATGTATTCTTTTCTTATTTATCTATATAAGTCTCATTCTTTGGCTATTCCTTTTATTTTTTTTTAATTGTGTTAAAATCCTTTATGAGCTATTTTATTTCTCCGTTTTCATCATACGACAAATATTTCGAGGCTAGTGAATGGCTATAGGATAGAGAGAACTTTCTTATCCTGCCTTTGTCATATGACAAAAACGGATAGATGAATATCACCTTTATTCTTTTTTAGTGACATATGAAGAAGCAAGGAGGAAGTTAGAACGGGCTGTTGATAAAACTGATTTAGAATCTGATGCAAACAAAGAGCAAAATAAGTCAAATCGAGGTTTACGTAAGAGAAAATATTTTACAGATTTGTCATCGTCGGAAGATGAAACCGATAAAAATACGACAAAAGTAAGAAAATCTGATTCTGCTTCACAGAAGGGCAACAGTTTGGTTTTGCCAACACTTACTTTCTCGCCTGAAAAAACTGGTAAATATCTTTATTCATTTTACATATAACTTGTGCTTTTTATCGTAAGGAAAATTTTTATAGGTATCAATGAAATGTCTTCCTTCAATAATTTGTTTTTCGAAACAATAAAAGATTTTTCCATTGCTATTTTGTATTTTACTTGGAGACTGCACTTTAAATGAATTATCATTATTATTACTTTATTTTTGACCTGGTAAAGAATTTCAGGAAAATTAGTGAAAGTTCAATACCCTGCCTGTCACAGTCATGCAAGTAATAAAGACTATTATTTACTTTCAGTTTCATCAGAATCACAAAGCATCAGTGACCAGACCAAACAGAACGGTAATTTGGATGGTGGCTCCATTAAAAATAACATTACTAATTATAAGTCCCATAAGAGCTCTACAGTCTTAACATCTTCTAATGATGTATCAAGAATTTCAAAAACAATGACTGATACGTTCAAGAATATTTCTTTGATCTTAATTGTCTATCACAATCAAGATAAAAGTCAGTTATAAATATATTGTTTGAAGATTTAAATATTTTTTTTCTTCTTTCCTTTATCTAGCATTACCTAGTAAGTCATCACTTAACGTTAATCAACCGGGCTGCAGTAACAGCAAGAAAGAGGGCAACAAGAAATTTCTTAATATTTCTCAGTCAAGCTTCAACAACAGTAGCAAGGAAGAATTAAATAGCAGCAGATCATCTTTCAATGTTTCCAAGTCCAGCACTAATAAAAAGAAACAATTTAGCCAAGATAAAGACAGAAATGACAAAGGTGATGGTAATGACCTATGATAATTTCTTGTAATAATTTTATTTTCACTAATGTTAGTTACACAACAAAAATGAATTTAATTTTTTGCAGGAACTGTAAGCAAGTTTCAAAAAAACATTTCGATGTTAGTAAGTACAGGAACAGAAAAGAAAATTAAGAGAACAGAAAAAGGTATTGACAAAATTAAGTGTCTAATAATCACTTTTTCTTTCATCAATCATTTTTTATTCATTATCTGTTCGTTATTTATATCACAGCAACAACAAATAAATCTCAACGATCTGTTCTCGGAATTGCTGACATTAATGAAAAAGTAGAAAACAATAATGTGCTTATGTTAAGTCCATTGGAAAGTGTTAGAAGCCCCTCAAATTCTAATTCAAATGATGACTTTCTAATTATTAAAAAAGGTGGTAAGTTGTAATGATAACATTTTTCCAACTTTAGTTTTTAGCAGCTTAAATATAAAAAAATACTGTCATGATAACTTTGGATACATGTCTTTTGATCTTATGTCTTATTGTTTCCAGAGAATAATATTTACACTAATTTTGAGAAAACGGACCTTCTAGCAACAAGTTCCCCACGAGAACATGACATTACCTCTGATTCTTTTGAAGATGACGCTAAAGACTCACAATCAGATCATTCTCATGAACAATTTTTTAGTGATGGTGAGATACTGTTTTGTTAATAACTCTTTGAATTTTATCCATAACATTTTTAAGTTAGTAATAATATTCTTCAATAAAACTAATTGATTTACGTTATTTTTAATTACAGACTCCACTAGCAGCAATTCAAACGGCTACTACAAGCACAATACGTGCCAAGCAGATTGATAAACTTTCACCTATTCGTAAATAGTATTTTTTTATTTTAAAGTAAGTAATTCTTATGTAAATTATTTTTAATTCATTTTGTCACTTTACAGAGGTTATGAAACTGCAGTACGAAAAACTGTGTGTAATTGAAAAGACGAACATGAAGCTCCAAACAACAGTTGAAGAAGTACGCCAGCTTTTATTAAATAGGACAGAAGTGCTCCGTCAACCAAAGGGTCTCCCAAGTCTACCCTTCGCAACATTCGAGGATATTAAAATTGCTGAAGATCTTACAAATAGAAACTCTTCCATAAAAGATTACATTGTAAATTGAAAGATATTAGTACCTCTAATGCTAGATTCACACTAGAAGCAGCAAGCGTCAAGCAGCTGAGTAGTAACCAGCGAAGCGATATTTTTTACGCCACTGTAAAAGTGGCGTAAAAAATATCGCTTCGCTGGTTGGTTGCTGCTCCGCTGTTTGACGCTTTTGTTGTGTCCAGTGCGAATCTAATATAACTCAATCATTGTTTTGTTGAAGTATCTTACATTATTTTCTTTAAAAACATTTTTAGATAAAGAAATTAATGTTTGCAAGCTCTGGGAAATGTGAGAAGGATTGCGCAAAGAAAGTTATGGCTCTTCTTATGACAAATCACACGGGAACGTTCTTTAACTGGAAAGGCGGAAAGGGAAAGCAGCCATTTGGGAGCTGGCACTTAAAAGAAACAGTAATCAGTAAAGTAAAATTTAGAAATATCTTTCTTTTACATCGTTTTCTTTCCTGATATTTGTTTCTTGGTATTTTGACACTTCCGTAATTTTGTATTATTTCAGCGGCAGTTAAAAAATTAAGAAGAGACGGACTATTAGATATAGGAAAGGCAGAAAATGGAATAAAAGAGTGGTTAAAAGAAAGATGTTTTAGGAAGAACATGTAATGATTCATAAAATAAATCATTTTGAGACAGCTTTTCTTTTTCATAATAACATATAATAAAATCTTAAAATCTTTAAAAATTACTTTTCATTTTACCTCGATTACAATTCTAATCAAATATCCGTAAACGTTCATTCGAACGTTCGTGGAACGTTAGATGCGGAACGTTCCCTGCGAACGTCAAACGAACGTTCGTATGGTGGCAGGTCCGAACTATTTTCAAACGGTTTAAGTTCGAACGTTCTCAGAACGTTCTTCCGGCGTTCTTGTGCCGGTGGGGTACTGGACTCATCAGTAAGGTATTGTAATGGAAGCCTACCTTAGACGCCTGTTTTAGTTATTAAATCGAGATTCTATATATACAGATATACGCGTATCAAAGCACTTGCGAGAATCTTAACGAATATCTATAGACCTCTGATGGCGGGTCGACGTAGTAATATTCTTCGCAATATATTATTCACAGTAATATATATATATATATATGTGTGTGTTCACTTCCCACCCCCCCACCGCCCAATTTGCGCGCCGAACAATCGTCGGTCTTTAAACGCAATTCTATCTGAAAATACTAATATACATTGAAAATGACCCGATCGGAGTCGAAACGTTTGGAAAACCTCTGGAAACCTCCAATGTACATCGCATATCCTCAATCTTGAAACGCAACTCTAATAAACTGAAATAAATATCCCCTTAATTTACTTGAAATTTAAACGCATTGATTTCGCCCGCGTCATTTAAATATTTATGATAAGGCTCAATAAGTATTCAACTAATAATATAATGAAATAAGGGCAATGAGCCAATTTTCATTAAAATCTTTAAAAACGCCAACATTACGTGATATTCTTCGCAATATATTAGATTGATTTAAAGATTTTAATGAAAATTGGCTCATTGCCCTTATTTCATTATTAGCCCGGTCATATTAGGGGTCAACCTCGGAATGAAAGATAATAAGCTGTAAATTGGCTATATACACACACAAGCATGAACCCATGTCTGTGCGCTCCCCTTCTACCCGAAAATGAGCACACGGACATGAGCTTGCAATTGTGTGTATAACCAGTAGCGTACTACCAGTTTTGCTAGCCACCGACTGATTCGGTGTCGCTACCCATCAACACGGAGTTCTTGGCTGAGTATTCAGGAGCCTTAATGGCTTATTTAATGTACGTAATGTTTTACTTAATGTATGTAAATATTTTCTTGATGTATGTAATATTTTAATTGGAATTAAAAATCTGTTTTATCGACATCGATTAAGTTCGGCCGTCTCTCCAGCATCGCCTTAATACATAGTAAAATACTGAAGAGCATGTTACTTATATAACGTATATTATAGATTTTCAGCATTGGTAGTATATATTATTTATTATATATAAGTAATGCCTCTGGCACAACAGCGCGATGCTCGTCGCATATCGCGTATCGCGCTAGTGTGCCAGAGCTATAAGAATTATATCACCGAATTCACCGATGATTATTAAAACGGTCAACCAAAGCATTTTAACTTTTAACAAAAAAGTCGCTGGAAACACTGAAAACTGTGAAAATCCGGTCGTAATTGAAAAATATCTCATTCTTAAGATCTTAAGATGATCTTGAAATTAGTTGAAAAAAGAATAATCTATAAAATATCAGATGTTTTAATAATGTAAATAATTAAATAAATGTAAATAAAATGTAAATAAAATTAAATAAGTAGTTTAACTAAAATTAAACATATTTTAAACAGTATTTTAAAAACATGTTTTAAACAGGTTTTTTTAAAATATTGTTTAAAACATTTAAAACATTAAAAACATATTTTGAACAAAAAAACATCATGTTTTGTTCTTTAAAAAAAAAAAACATGATTTTTATCAACCCTGATTGTACATCAAATCTGTGTTAATTTGATGATGACATTCTCTCGATCACATAAGGAGGAATTTATATTTTATATGCTGAGGATGACTCCAAAAAAGAGTCGAAACGTTTAGAATTAATGTTTTAATTTACCAATAAACGGATTATATCTCAACAACAATCGAGTTGACTCTCATTTGCCTGTTCTTGGAAACACTTTACATTGTTTTTTTTAAAGAAGAGAGTCCGTAAGAAGATTACATTTTACTGATTTTAAAAAACAAAAGCACTTTCATTACATAACTTGAGATGTGATAACCTAAATCTGCCACAACTTGTCGATTCGCGTAAAGAAGGCACGGCAGTGTCGCTACGTTTGGCTTAGCGCCGAGACACTACCGTGTCTTCAAATCTAATTAAAGATTATATACAACTACTAATTTACTAATTAAAATCACACAAAAGAAAGAAAATTAAACTGCAAAATATAACAAGGAATTAAGATACTCGCACAAAATTGTTTTCTAACTCTTTTACAGTTATATAATATCCTATAGAGAATAGTTTCGTATTTGTAATAAAACTGTAATATGCAATTGCAGTGTATACTGTGATTTTTATTTATCTCGTAAACAAGAGCTATATTATGTCGTCAATATAATAATCTAATAAAATCACATAAATCACATCACATTATTAGCTTTTTATCGGGTGTAAAAAAATACTCACTGAAAATTAATATGTTCTACGAGAACGACTATCTACAAATATTGTCTACATCTTACAAATTTCATAATTAATATTATAAGAATTTTTACATAGATTTCTATTTTCTCCTATTGTATCAATTGTAAAACGTACAATATATAGAAAATTTGCGTGATCACAGTCGCGCAGATACAAAAAATTTTATCATCAATTGCATAGAAAACTGCATGAAAGTTCTCTAATCTAACATATTATAATGCTTAAAATTAAAGAGTGTACTTAAAAATTATTTTCGTATAATTCGCGCACACGCACACACACAATTCTTCGTCTATATAATCGTTAATAAAGACAAATAATAAATAATTCTGTACTATCTTACATTTATTGTTATAGGTTTTCTTTATATTTCGTTATAGTACGAAGATGATTTCTGTATTTTTATTGGCTTAGGTTTTAGCATCAACATCGTGCCGAGTTCCGTCAGGAGCCACTTTGTCGCACGCAGTACCATGAAATGTACTGCGAATTGTAGGATAAGGGCTCCAAATCCTTTGTATAAGCCAAGTGGCCCTTCAGTGGAGATTATTGTGCGGTAACAATCGATCGCGCTGCTATATCCAGTCAATAACGGCGTAACACTTCTTCCAGTGTCCAAGTTGTCGATAATGGTACGTGTTCCCTGCAGATGTAACCGATGAATAACAGTTTCGAGAGGATAAAACACAATATCGGCCACACAAATCGAAACAAGTATAGAGTGTGTCTCTATATCCTGGATGATGCTATCGGATAGCAAGTCCTTACTGTACGCACCCTAAAATAGTATAACATTTCTATATAAAGGTATCTATATCTTTATATCTTTATATCTTTATGTATCTTTACTGCATCTAAACCATTTATGGTAATTCTATAATGTGCTCTTCTTTGGTCAAAAAGGCAAGAGTGGACAAGAGACAAACAGCAAGAAACAGGAAACAAAGAGCACATTGTAGAATTACCATTAGAACCAGATACACACTTTTGCTTCTTGCGAATGTTTATGCCTGACGTGCATAATCCGACTAGTAACCCCTTTCACAATGAGAGTGAAAAGATATTTTGATACTCCGTAAACTATGGTGGGTGGTACAAGAGCATAAATTGGAATGAGTCTGCCCTT
Organism: Cyphomyrmex costatus; assembly: GCF_001594065.2. NCBI lineage: Eukaryota > Metazoa > Arthropoda > Insecta > Hymenoptera > Formicidae > Cyphomyrmex > Cyphomyrmex costatus. Next base: position 126,242 of record NW_017280217.1, on the reverse strand, counting down.
ATTACATACATCAAGTAGGCGGATTGCACCATCTCGAAAAACGTCCAAGATTCCAGGACATTCAGAAGCAATCTCGGACTGGACAGTTTCCACGAGTGATGCAGAATAAAAGGGAGTAACTATGCCTATGGAGATGCTGTAAAATAGAAGATTATAGATCAATAACTTGTATGAATCAATCTAATATAATAATTACCATTTAATTAATATAATAATTACCATTTGAGGAGTATATGCTGACCGAATGCTTTCATCGAATTGTTATAAGTGATCTTCCTGAAATCAAATATCTAATTTTACGGAGAACACAATTTCACAAATAATTTAAAAGATATCAGCCATTTCGTTTGATAATCGCCTTACTTTTGCCACGGTGTGATTTTTGATATCAGATCCTCGACGGCCATTGTCATTCCTCTAACGAGTAAAACCGAACCGATCCCTTTCCATAGTGTGTTTATACCTTGAGTCTGGTGTAAACGTATCATCACAGGAACTAGAGTTATAGGCATCAGATGATACTTGGATGCACTTGGATTGACTTGGCATTGTCTCCGTAACACCACGAAGGGATGGATCAGTAGATTTCCTGTGATTAAGCTCACCAATCCGCAACCTAATCCAACGTATTTGTTTACGGCGATATCTATAAGTAAATGGTTGAGCAAATTAAGCATATATATATCCAGCAAACACCAACGATGACATTACTGTTAGTTGTAATTTCTTATTCAACAATGATATAACTGTAATATAATATATAACAGTTAAATAATATGTTACAGTATATATTAAAATAATATAGTTAAGTACAAGATTCTTAATTTAAAAATAACAGTTATGTAATTATATAAAATTACATAGATTTTTGATATATAAGTTTCGTTTATCTGAAAAGGGCTGAATCATGTAATGTTAATTTGTAGATCTGTTAAAATAAAGTTTATTTTTTGATTGTAGTATCTCAGTACTTTTATTTAAATATTTGATTAAGCGTTTCTATTTATCAGACTCTTACTAGTCCTTTTGAATTCAAAATAAATTCATGCGAATTACATATATGTTAATTATTTGATCTTTAATAAAGCGTTGGTTGAATTTTATCCCAGCGATTTTATCCATTCTCCTATATAAAAAAACTCATGGGAACCTGAGAAGTTTGCGTTTTCGATCGAAATGTATCGCTCGTATTGTTGACCCTTTTCCGCTCGTGATTGGTGGTCGAAGTCGGCGATCGAGTGCGCGGCGAGTTCAGGCGAGTTTAAACGCGTGTGGTGTGTATAATCGCGGCCGGTATCGTGTATACGATGTTATATTACTTAAATAATAAAGTTATAAATATTCTCGCCGCGTTCGAGGCGGTTTCGCGACGCGCGGCTATCGTCACTGCGAGATTTCGTATATATGACTGACAGTTTTTTTTATATTATATTATTAACGCGTATGGTTATGTGTGTTTGTCGAGAGAGGTTATTGGCAATTCGTAAATAATAAAATCGACACTTATTGTGACGTGTTTATGTGTGTTTGTCGAGAGAGGCTAACGGCAATTCGTTAAATCGACACTCTGTGATGTGTTCCATTCACTGGTCGACAGTTAATGTGTGCATCGAGAGGTTAAACAGTAATCGCTTTCAGGATCGCGTTGATCAGATAAGTTCCGCTTAATAGTTATTTTATTACACACACACGAAACTTTTACTCTTATGTATACTGTAATACGTAAGCTTATATAAAATCGATACTTTGTGATACGTTTCATTTACAGTTATCGGTTTTTGACACGGTTAAGTTGTATATTAATAATGGTTAAAAAAGATGTGGGAAAAGGGATGATGAGAAAAAGGAACGAAAAGAGATAATTAAGAAGCATATAGGAAAGGATAAGCAAGGATAATAAATGAAATAAAAAATGGAAGGAAAACAGGTACGTAAAGAAGCATGTTAATGAAGTAAAATAAATAAAGAAATTGAAACTGAAGGAAATACCTATAATATTAATGTTATGATTTGGGCAATAACGCACAGATATTAAGTTCGGTTTTTCTGATTCTCTGAACAATTTGGAAGAATTATTCCAAATGAATAATATATAATATATTAAGATAAATATAAAAGAATAAGTTAGTATATCAATAATAAGAATATGTTATAGATAATGCACTCTTGTACTCATAAATTAAAATTTTTTTTCCTTTTTTTAGTTTGGCTGTTTGAATGAATTACGGATACAATTTAAAAAAAGGTTGTAAAGTAAGTAAATTATCTATATAATCTTACAATATAATTATTACTATAGCACAACAGCAAATTCAATTGCAGTATAATAATATTAACTGAAATATAATATAATCAGCTGTTTGATTGATTGTCATGTTTGATTTGTAGTTATAATAATACCGTATAGTGGTGATAATACGTATGATTGTTTGTCAAGTCTTGTTCCATCCATTTCACCTGCGTGAAAATGAATCGATAAGAAAATGTATCAAGTACTCCAATGTTATTATCAATCTGATTGATAGCCAGGAGACTTGCTAGACTGTGCAAGGAAGCTAATGTTGATCATTTTATCCATGTGTCTGCATTAAATGTAGGCGACGAGTTAAGAGGTAGGTTTTAAATTACCCAGTATCTGAGAATGGATTGAAATGGATTAAAATGGATTCAAATTTTCAGAAATATGGATTTATTAATGTTGAAATGAATCCTTTTCAATCCGAATACGTTTTTATTCATTTATAGGAATTGCATGGAGCATATCTGTACACTTTTCAATCAAAAAATAATATTAGCTTTTTCAGTGCGTTTGTGACCATAATGAATATTGTACAATTCAAAATTTTGTATAGGAAACGCAGTTTTTCAATCCAGTTGTATCTAATTGAATCCAAATGAATCCAATTAAATAAAAAAAAAAGTTTTTGCTGTTTAAAGTACGAAATTGAATAGATACAATGTCCAATCCATTTTAATTCATTCTCGGATGCTGGGTATATTCACATTTTATATTAATTTAAATAACACAATTTATAATTTTATACTTAGATATTAATATTTCTGTATCAAGTCACATGTATTGAAAGATGGTTCTAAATTTCTTCGTTCAAAATGGGTAGGCGAGTGTGCAGTGCGAGAAGAGTTCCCTGAAGCTACAATTATTCGGCCGTCGGATATATAGGGTCAAGAGGATCGATTTTTAAATATGTATGCTGGCATGCGGAGACACCATTTCAAGTAATTTTGCACAGTAATAAATTCTTTAATGTGTATTAAAAGTTACACTTTTATGATCTTTGACAATATAATTTGTTTGTAGGACATTATGGGAAAATGGTGAAAAAACAGAAAAACAGCCAATATCTACATAGGATGTTGCTGGCAGTATTAGAGCTATTGTGGGAATATTTGGAAAGGGAACTTTTTAATTTTCTTATAAGAGAACGCGCAAACTTTAATAAAATGAGAGTTACATAATAAATTAAATAGTAATATTATTAAAATTGATATTGCGTTTTGCAGGAAACAAAACGCTATATCTGATGTAGTATCAAATAAATTGCCAACTCTAGAAGATCTTTGCATTACGCTAACAACGATGGAATCACGAATGCACTGGGAGTTAAAACTGCATTGTTAAGATGTACAATTATAAATATGGAGAGTGTTGGCGAGTTCGATGCTGTTCCGGATCTACCAACAGTTCTAATTCATTAATGCTTATTAACAATATGCTATATTTGCTGTAAGAAGTATGATCAAGATAATTTTTTTTTATGATCAAAATAATTTTTTTTTTGTGATCATGATAATTCTCTTTATGTATGCGTTTATGCAGTTATGCAAGTTTATGTGGATATAGATTAAAGCGGGGAGCACAGACTTTTGCATAACGCATAAAGCATGTGCATAAGGAATTTCATTGGCCCATTTCCTTATGCATGAGTCAACGAACCAATCAAAATCTTTATGTATATGGTTTATGCGTTATGCAAAAGTCTGTGCTCCCCGCTTTACCTCGAATCTATGTATGTACATCATCGACATATAGAATGGACCGCTGATGGTAGTGGTGGGGGTAGAAAGACGAGTAGAGTGAGAGGCAGAAATAATATGATCGTTCTTTCTCTGTTTACTGAAGCCTGATTGGTTGGATTCACAGTGACCAAATAGTAATCAGTAGTTATTATTAGTAAACAGAGAAAGAACGATCATATTTCTTCTGCCTCTTAAGCTATATCCACACAAATTTGCATAGCCGCATAAACGAATGCATAAGGAAATTGATTGGTTCATTTTCTTATGTATTTGCTTATGGACCAATCAATTTCTTTATGCATACGTTTATGCGGCTATGCAAGTTTGTGTGGATATAGCTTTACTCTACTCGTCTTTCTATCCCCACCACTATCAGCGGTCCATTCTATGGCGAGAAACACACACTTTTACATAACGCATAAAGCATGTGTATAAGGAATTTCATTGGCCCATTTTCTTATGCATGAGTCAATGGACCAATCAAATTCTTTATGTATATGGTTTATGCGTCATGCAAAAGTCTGTGCTCTGCGCTTATATATCGATGCGCATGACACAGTGCATAAGCGAGTTAACCAATCAGAAACCTTCCTTTCCTCCCATTTCACGGAAACGAAAAATGGTTTTGATTGGTTGATTCTCTTATGTATACTATGCATCATACGTTATATAAAGCTATATCCACACAAACTTGCATAATCGCATAAACGTATGCATAATGAAAATTATCCAATCATATTTTACGTACATCTTTATAAGGGAAATGCGATTGGATAATTTTCTTTATGCATGCGTTTATGCAGTTAAGCAAGTTTGTGTGGATATAGCTTCAGAGTTTGTGCTGAGCCTTTAGTCCGGATCTACAATAAAGTTTTAAGCCTTAAGCGGGGAGCACGTGGTTAAAGCGGGGAGCACAGACTTTTGCATAACGCATAAAGCATGTGCATAAGGAATTTCATTGGTCCATTTTCTTATGCATGAGTCAATGGACCAATCAAATTCTTTATGTATATGGTTTATGCGTTATGCAAAAGTCTGTGCTCCCCGCTTAAAGCTATATCCACACCAGGAAGTAAGATATAAGGAGACTCCACTCCGTAAAATAAAAGTGGACCCATTTTAGGTTTCGAGTTCAGCTTCCGATTCTGATGAGTGCGAGTAAGAGAAATGATCATTTCTCTTAACTCGCACTCATTATGCGCAGCACTACTAAATTCACGAGCGCTGCGAGTGTCGAGAATCTAATTGGGAACCCTAAAATGGGTTCATGTCTTGTAGACTGGCGAGACCGAGTGGAGTCTCCTTATATCTTCCTTCATGATCCACACAAACTTGCATAACCGCATAAAAGTATGCATAATGAAAATTATCCAATCACATTTTACGTGCATCTCTATAAGGGAAATGCGATTGGATAATTTTCTTTATGCATGCGTTTATGCAACTATGCAAGTTGTGTGGATATAGCTTAAGTCATAAGAAATGGACGAATCATAGTTAAATTCGTAATAGATTACGGCTATTATTTAACCAAGCTTATGCTCATGCTCCTCTGCCATTTCGAAAGTGTACTATACCCAAAATGAGGGTCGTTTCTTAACATGGGTTGTATATGGAGCCTTCCATTCTTTTTCTTTAACCGTGTGCTTTAGGGTTGGATTATACTGGCCGTAATCTGTTAACTTATGCCGTAATCTGTAAAAATTGACCAAAAATAATCGATTATTCCCCTCTCATTCGACCGTGATTGGTCAATTTTTACAGATTACGGCCAATATAATCCAACCCTTAAGCAGCGTCTACAATGAGATCTTAAGATTTAAGCTTTAAGCCGTAATTTGTGACGTCATTTCCGTCCGTAAGGCTTTCCCGCCAGCACTTAAGCTATAACTTTAAGCGAATTGGCGAAATTTCATTTCTTAGTGCTAAAATCTTACGGTTTAAAGCTGAGTGGGATACGATAACCTGTAAAAACTGTTAGGAAACGATAATCTGTAAATATGTATGTTGACGGCGACTGACAGGCTTGCACGAGTTGCACGATGGATAGCACGATTATAGCTGTATATCTGAATTTCACTCTGAGCAACGTTCTGATTTTAGGTTAAGACTTTAAGATCATTGATTTAAGTCATAGATTTAAAACTTTCATTGTGGGCATTATAACATTAACAGCTTATGCTTAACGCTTAAGGTTAAAGCGGGGAGCACAGACTTTTGCATAACGCATAAAGCATGTGCATAAGGAATTTCATTGGTCCATTTTCTTATGCATGAGTCAATGGACCAATCAAATTCTTTATGTATATGGTTTATGCGTTATGCAAAAGTCTGTGCTCCCCGCTTAAAGCTTAAATTTTAGGTCTTAAGATCTCATTGTAGACGCCGCTTTAGGCCGGTATTCATAGTAAGTTCTTATATTCAAGACCGTCTTAAGTTCAGTCTTGAGGAGTTACGAACCAATCAGATGGCCGCTTTAGCATCTTAAGACATTACTTAAGACATTCTTGAAATAAGAACCGCCTATGAATACCGGCCTAAAGCGGGGAGCACAGACTTTTGCATAACGCATAAAGCATGTGCATAAGGAATTCCATTGGCCCATTTTCTTATGCATGAGTCAATGGACCAATCAAATTCTTTATGTATATGGTTTATACGTTATGCAAAAGTCTGTGCTCCCCGCTTTAGAGCCCAAATACACACTTTTGCATAACGCATAAAGCATGTGCATAAGGAATTTCATTGGCCCATTTCCTTATGTATGAGTCAATGAACCAATCAAATTCTTTATGTATATGGCTTATGCGTTATGCAAGAGTGTGTTTTTCGCTTTATGCATGAGTCAATGAACCAATCAAATTCTTTATGGCCGGTAGTCAGTTCTTATATTCAAGACCGTCTTAAGTTCAGTCTTGAAGAGTTATGAACCAATCAGAGGGCCGCTTTAGCATCTTAAGACATTACTTAAGACAGTCTTGAAATAAGAACCGACTATGAATACCGGCCTATGTATATGGTTTATGCGTTATGCAAAAGTGTATGTTTGGCTCTTAGGTGGAAAGCACCCCAATTAGAGCTCTATCGTTCCAACAAGTCTTTACACAGTGGAGCACAGTGTAACGTTTCTGTGTCCTAGCTGGAAAATAGCCTGTGTATGCAATGGCTGCGTTCAGCAGAAAAAGCAGCTTTGCAACTGTTGTAAAATTCTTTAATATAATTGGTCTTGCCCTTATTTCCACATTAGATCTAGGCTGCGGTCGAGTTGCCACTACGAATGCTTTGAAGCGTTTGATTGACCAATCAAAAGAAAGAGTTTTACAAATTGACCAATCAAGAAACGCTTCAAAGCGTTCGTAGTGGCAACTCGACCGCAGCCCTAAATGTATAAGCCAATCATATTTAAGAATTTTACAACAGTTGCAAAGCTGCTTTTTCTGCTGAACGCAGCCATTGACTGCTTTTCTCACCAAAAAGAGCGAGTAAGGGTTTGATTATACTGGCCGTAATCTGTTAACTTATGCCGTAATCTGTAAAAATTGACCAATTATAATCGATTATTCCCCTCTCATTCGACTGTGATTGGTCAATTTTTACAGATTACGGCATAAGTTAACAGATTACGGCCAGTATAATCCTACCCTAAGGCTAGAATCCCATGAGGCGTATTTGTCGCGTATCTCGTAACCGCGTAACCAATCAAACGTGATAAAACGCGAAATCACAACAGCAAGTCATTTTTTATCACTTTTGATTGGTTACGCGGTTACGGAGCCTATAGACCAGAGCAGCGCACAGTGGGCAAAAAGGTTCACTTTTTGGATAAAAATCTACCGACAGTGCAATTTCCAACTGATTTTAATTTTTTTTTTAATTTACTCGTAATGAAATGCTCTATAACGTGATGCTGTTTTTGTTTTTAAACAAAGCTTGAATTTAAAGTGATGGATCAAAAATGATTGTCGAAAGTGTTAAAACGATATTGAATATGCAGATATCTCACAAAAACAGATAAACCGTTGTAACGAAGCAATGTAAAGCCAGCGGCACACGATGCTTGTTTTCCTGCTAGATTGCTAGCTAGATCAGATTCTTGCCATCGGATTGGCTACGATACTGACACTTTCAACACCGCAGCCAATACGGTGGAAAGATTTTAATCCAGCTAGCAATCCAGCAGGAAAACAAGCACCGTGTGCCGCTGACTTAACAAAATTCTTCTAATTAATAATGTAATATTCTCTAATTAACAATATACAATAATATTACAGACTGTGAAAGCGTTTAAAAATAATAATGTACCTAATGCTTACTAACTTTTTTGTAAATCTGTTGAATATTGCATAATTCCAATATTTTTTACTCCGATATTAAAAATCATTTTGAGTTTAGAATTTTTTAATTGCTAAATTTATATTCAGTGCCTTAACAAATCCACATGTACCTAATTTAAGGTAAATACATATATTCGATATTGTATGCGAGATATCCATATTCAATATCGTTTTAACACATTCGACAATCATTTTTGATCCGCCACTTAAATTCAAGCTTTGTTTGAAAACAAAAGCAGCATCACGTTATAGAGCATTTCATTACGAGTAAATTAAAAAAAAAAAAATTAAATCTGTTGAAAATTGCACTGTCGGTAGATTTTTGTCCAAAAAGTGAACTTTTTTGCCCACTGTGCGGCGCAGCGGTGAAGCGGCGAGCGATAGCCAATGAGAGACATGCTGTACGCAAAAGCATGGATCTCATTGGTTACCGCTCGCCGTTTCACCGCTGCGCCGCTCTGGTCTGTAGGCTCCTTTACGCGATACGCGGCAAATACGCCTTATAGGACTCCAGCCTAAAAAAATAATAAAAGAATTATAATTATTGATAGAAATAATTGGTAATTATTCGGAGTATGGGCTTCGCCTTTGATTTCAGTGATGTGTTGGGTTCGTTCGGCGCGTTTGTTGCGCGAAGCGAAAGAGTCTGGAAGAAAAAACGTTAAGTCAGCAGCCAACGTTTTTCAGATTCTTTTGTTTTGTGAGGTAGACTTGTTGGGTGGACCTGGTATTTCGTCAGGATCACGGATGGGGCCCATGTTCCAAATAATAAAGAGATTAGAGAAAATTTCTCAGTTTAGCGAATTCCTTTTACATATTGAACAATAACATCATTATAAGTGACATTATTAATAAGTCCTCTGCAGTCCTCTGGAGATTTAGGACAAGTCTTGTTTCATCCATTTCATTTCATTTCACCTACGTGAAGAAAGTAACCATCGAAAACGTTGTAACCATCGAAATGTCGTTATCAATCTAATTGATAACAACAATTACCTACAATTATTCGGCAGTCGGATATATAGGGTCAAGAGGATCGATTTTTAAATATATATGCTGGCATGTGGAGATATTTCAAGTAATTTTGCACAGTAATAAATTCTCTATAACGTATTAAACTTTTTACAAGTAAACGTATTACACTTTTATGATCTTTGACAATATAATTTGTTTGTAGGACTATACCGTTATGGAAAAAGGGTGAAAAAACAGTAAAGCAGCCAATAGCTATATAGGATGTTGCTGGTGGTATTAGAACTATTACAAGGGATCCTAAAAATACATCTGGCTAAACTTAACAATTTGTTGGGTATGAACGAGTACAGTTCACTTGTATAAGTTTAACATTATCACGATCGTTTTCGCAATATGTGAATATTTTGTTTGCGTAGACCGAAACGTTATGAACTGTCTGAATTAATTGATTGGTTCCATCTAATATTGATACGCAATCAAAGATGGTTACTGACGAAAGCAATTGAAATACGCTCCACTTTTCCAGCTAAAAGTTATTTTAAACGAATACGTATCTCCTGCGTATCCACTCGGAAATTTGCAGTAGGATTATTTGGAAAGGGTACATTTTAATTTTCCTATAAGAGAACTGTGCAAGGAAGCTAACGTTGAGCACTTTATTCATGTGTCTGCATTAAATGTAGGCGACGAGTTACAGGTAGGTTTTAAATCATATTCCTGTTTTATTTTAATTTATACAACACGATTTGTAATTTTACACTTTTATTAATATTTCTGTATCAAGTCACATGTATTGAAAGATGGTTTTAAATTTGTTTGTTCAAAATGGGAAAGCGAGTGTGCAGTGCGAGAAGAGTTTCCTCAAGCTACAATTATTCGGCCGTCGGATATATAGGGTCAAGAGGATCGACTTTTAAATATGTATGCTGGCATGTGGAGACAATTCAAGTAATTTTGCATAGTAATAATTTCTCTGACGTATTAAAGTTTTATGATCTTTGGCAATATAATTTGTTTGTAGGACTATATTGTTATGGAAAAAGGGTGAAAAAACAGCCAATAGCTATATAAGATGTTGCCGATAGTATTATAACTATTACAAGGGATCCTAAAAACACACCTGGCCAAACTTAACAATTTGTTGGGTATGAACGAGTACAGTTCACATGTATAAGTTTATCATTATCACGATCGTTTTTGCAATATGTGAATATTTTGTTTACTTAGACCGAAACGTTATAAACTATATGAATTACTTCATTGGTTCCATCGAATACGGATATGCAATCGAAGATGGTTACTGTCGAATGTACTTGAAATACGCTCCACTTTTCCAGCTAAAAGTTATTTTAAACGAATACGTATCTCCTGCTTATCCACTCGGAAATTTGCAGTAGGTAGGATTATTTGGAAAGGGTACATTTTAATTTTCCTATAAGAGAACTTGCTAAACTGTGCAAGGAAGCTAACGTTGAGCACTTTATCCATGTGTCTGCTTTAAATTTAGGCGACGAGTTAGAGGTAGGTTTTAAATCATATTCCTATTTTATTTTAATTTATATAATACGATTTGTAATTTTACAGTTTTATGTCTGTATCAAGTCACATGTATTGAAAGATGGTTCTAAATTTCTTCGTTCAAAATGGGAAAGCGAGTGTGCAGTGCGAGAAGAGTTTCCTGAAGCTACAATTATTCGGCCGTCGGATATATAGGGTCAAGAGGATCGACTTTTAAATATGTATGCTGGCATGTGGAGACATTTCAAGTAATTTTGCATAGTAATAAATTCTCTAACGTATTAAAGTTTTATGATCTTTGTCAATATAATTGGTTTGTAGAACTGTACCGTTATGGAAAAAGGGTGAAAAAACAGAAAAAGAGCCAATAGCTATATAGGATGTTGATTGCAGTATTAGAGCTATTGCGAGGGATCCTAAAAACACACCTGGCAAAACTTAACAGTTTGTTGGGTATGAACGAGTTCACTTGTACAAGTTTATCATTATCACGATTTTTTTTGCAATATGTGAATATTTTGTTTGCGTAGACCGAAACGTTATGAACTGTCTGAATTACTTGATTGGTTCCATCTAATATTGATGCGCAATCGAAGATGGTTACTGACGAAAGCACTTGAAATACGTTCCACTTTTCCAGCTAAAAGTTATTTTAAACGAATACGTATCTCCTGCGTATCCACTCGGAAATTTGCAGTGGAATTATTTGGATAGGGTAAATTTTAATTTTCCTATAGGAGAACGCGCAAACTTTAATAAAATGAGAGTTACATAATAAATGGTAATATTGTTAAACTCGACATTGCATTTTACAGGAAGCTATATCTAATGCAGTATCAAATAAATTGCCAACTCTAGAAGACTTGGCATTACGCTAACTACGACTGAATCACGAATGCACTGGGAATTAGAACCGCATTGTAAGGATGTACAATATATGGTGAGTGTTAGCGAATTCGATCCTGTTCTGGATCCATAAACAATTTTAATTCATTAATGCTTTCTAACAATATGCTAAGTTATTATAAATACTAACAATATGCTAGATTATTATGAACATCACATAGATGTAAAAGGACGATAAAGGCATCATTAAAGGTATAGTCTTTAATAATCAATCAAGAATGTAGTTACATATTATACAATGATTAATAGGCTTTGAAGCTTTAAGTGTTGATTTTATTGAAAATCTACAATCTCTGATTTTAATTCTATGTTGTTTGGAAATTTATTTTAATATGCTTTTATTTTTATCATTTTTTTTAACATCCACTTAGTGTTTGTTATCTCATTCTGTGGTACTATTCAGGTGTTATGTTAACCTCTGGTTTAGTAAACAAGGATAAAATAATAGTTGACTCTGAAATCTGAACATAGCTTTAAGTGATCGATCGATATAATTGATTTGTATACAATTTTAAGTATATCAACCGTTACTATGTTACTCGTTACTATGTTACTAAAGACAAATGAATTTATTGATTTTTCAGTGCTTCATAGAGAGTAGTGAAAATTGAACATACATATATTATTATTTTATTCGACTTCGTTGCTTCTACGTATCTATACGCAGTAACTTAAACGACGGAACTTGTTTATTTTGTGTTTAATTTACGACGGGTTCAATATTGGAAAAAATATCGAGATGAAAAAATCGTGTAAAGCTGCGAATAATATATGTGGTAAATATATTTATATTTTATTTATTTAAAATAATTATATAACAATATAATATTAATTATTATTATTATATTATATAGTAATATTATTTTGCAAAAATAAAAATAAAAAAAAATGTAAGATTTGGTTTTTCATTTTGGTTCTTTATGTTTCGTTTTTTTAATCTTTTTTCGACATTAATGTATATTTTGACACCAACCGCTTCGCTATAGTTAAGTATTTCAAAATATCTTGTATAATTATTGATGAATTTTTAATTAATTTCAGATCAAATTAATCAAATTAAAGTTGCCGATGAAAAGGCTACCACGAAAGCAATAGAACACGTTCGAATAACGGATCGTACTAAAAAGGACATAAGAGTTGACCCGAATTCATTGATTAATTTAAATATGTCGGATAAGTACGTATTGATTGTTTTTATATATATAATATAGGTAATTTTATTAAGTTTAGTTTCAATTTCTTTCTTTATTTTATTCTTTCCTTCTTGATTATTCTCTCTTCTTATCTTTTTTCATCTCCATCCTCCTTTTTTTCTCCTTTCCTTCAATCTATTTCTTTTCTACTTTTTTGCCTTTCCATCTCTGTTCAATCCTTTCCTTATAATAAGTCCTTTCTTTCTTTCCCTCTAAAATCACTAATAACAGAAAGAAGACAACTATTCCAAGATACGTAAATACTAATATTCTCTACATTAACGTTATACTTCTTTGCATACTCGTATTGCTTCGGTCTTTCAATCACCATCTTTGTTCTCTCTGTCGCTTCTTATTTCTTTTCACTTCTTTTTCTCATCATGCTTCTTTTTACATCTTTTTACTATACATTGTTATCCTATTTCTTTGCCCTTTCTCTATTATATTTCCCCTATTATATTTATAATAATATTTTAAATAGAAAATCTTTAAAAAGGAATCCATTATTTTTACTACACTTAATATAATATATTATCTTATAAAATTTACATTTGTTTTATTTTAAATTCCAGAATAATTAATAAACGAATTTCTATATTAAATAAAGATAATATTCAAGAAGAGATTACTTTGACCAGTGATGAATTATTGGAGTCGCTTCAATTAGAAGATTCTACTGTGTAAGTAGAATGTAAATAAGTATTACGTATTTTCGCATAAATATTATAT
>NW_017280217.1:93489-112386 GCF_001594065.2 Cyphomyrmex costatus | reverse complement strand
GAACCGAAAATTCTTACTGACTCTTTAATCGCCCTTGACATCATTAGGTTTATTTTTATATAGCAAGTCCTTATTTCTTTTTTATTAGTTTGAAAATACTAAAACAATCAATAATAATAAAACGGCGAAGTAAGAGTTGAATTAAGATTAAAATTTGAAACTGTTGACATATTACTTTAAACTAACAGTATAAATTTATTAAAAATATGATTATAAAAAAATCTACTTAAATTCTACTTATATAACGATGAAAAAACGATATAACCAGTTTCGTTTCTGCATAGAGTGATCCTCTTCTGACTTATAATTATGTTTGATGAATAAAATTGTTAAAATAATGTGTATCATTGTTAATAGAACTATTTTTGTAAACATTAATATAAAAGTTTTATAGTGCAAAATAGAGTTATAAGTGAAAAGAAAAAAGAATTTACTTACAATAGTCAATAATAAATTTTAAAATTAATAGTATGTTCCGGTTTGAATATGTAATGATGTAACATTGCGAAAGTGAAGTAATGATGAATCTTTATTATATGACTCGCAAGACGGAACGATACGAACTAAGCGGAAAGACAAGTAAAATATATTAAACGATCAAACGTTGTTTACAATGGGAATATACGTGTTATAAGTGAAAAGAAAAAAGAATTTACTTACAATAGTCAATAATAAATTTTAAAATTAATAGTATGTTCCGGTTTGAATATGTAATGATGTAACATTGCGAAAGTGAAGTAATGATGAATCTTTATTATATGACTCGCAAGACGGAACGATACGAACTAAGCGGAAAGACAAGTAAAATATATTAAACGATCAAATGTTGTTTACAATGGGAATATACACTTTGTGGAGTTTTTTCGTATCAGCTGTAAATTTAAACTATGTTTTTGCTTTTTAATGTTAAGCATTTCCGACACTATGCGCTTACTATAACAAGGTTCTTCATCCAAAACTTTTACATCGTCCCATTGAAAGTCATGATCATAATTTAGCCTATGTTCCGTGATAACCGATTGAGTAGATGTATTATATCGGATATGGTTGCGATATTCGTTAATTCTTGTTTTTAATTGTTTTCCCGTTTGTCCAACATTAGACCCATCGCAATTGTTACATTGGTTCTTATATACAACATTGTTCTTAGATGAATGGGGACGTATATCTTTTTGTACTTTGATATATTTTCGCATTTTATTGGGACTGTGAAAGTCCCGACACCCTGATGTCATTATTGTTCAAATGTTTAAATCTTTCCGTGTGTGAAGGAATAAATGGTACAAAAAGTCATGAAGCCTTCATTTCTTTATTATCGTCATCCTTATTGTTATTTACTTGAATATCTTTTGATAAGTGATTATTTTTTGTCAAATATTTTAATCATTGATTGATTGTGTCAAAGATAAAAACTAATGGATAGTCGTTATTTAATAAAATATTAATAATAAGGGTTAAATTTTTAGTATGTAAATTACAGTCAGAAAGTATAATAGCTCTATCAATTAACGAGTAAATTGTACCTTTCTTTTGAGAGATAGGATGGTTTGAAAGAAAATTTAAAAACCTATTTGAAAATTTGAAAATTTGAAAATACTATTTTATAATGAAATATAAAAAAAATAAATATAATAATAAAATTAAAAAATAAATAAATATACCAAAACAAATACAATAAATAGTTAATAATTAGAACATTTTTATAAAAATAATCTTACCGGTATATTGAGAAATAGATGATTTACTCGTGATTATTTTATCAATCAACATTTGAAATATAACTGCAACTGTTTCGTGATGCTTCGTCATGATCTTTCAAAGTATTTTCGTACCAATTTAAGTTTTTGTTAATATATGATAATCACATAAAAAAATTGAATAAATTTTTTAATTGATTGGAATCTTTTAGAGAAATTGTGGGATTTGTAGACGAAATTGAAGGTCCGAAAACTGTTGGTAGTGGAACGCAACGTTATCAATTGCTTAGATTTATTGTAAATAACAACAGTCGTCACAGAATTCAAACAATGGCCTGGAATGAAGAAGTTGAGTATAAAACATCATGTCCAATATAATCGGGTAAATAATAATATTTATTTAATTACTCATCAATTGGGAAATAAAGCTCTAAACGGTCAAGTAGGATCTTAGTGTTGAAATAATTCAGAGTGAAATTTTTTAATATTATATATGTAATATTCTAAATTGCGCGACGAAATATTTTCAGATTTTAAACGCAATTGAATTACTGTAACAATTTCGCAAATTAAATTGACAAGCAATTTAATAATTAGATGTTTCATCGGCATTTTATTGATAGTGTCATAATGTGTTGAAAAATTGTAAATAAATTCATTGCGAAAAATATTACTTTGGTTGAGAGTCGAATTCGGATTTCTCGGCATTCCGTGTCTTTATAAGCCATTAGATCACCAAGACGAATATTTAATTATTTTTTCTTTTTTGAAATAATGATATTATAGTTTAATGTAATAATTATTTTTTAATAAATAAATAAATAAGATGACAAAAGATTATTTATGTAAAAATAATTAAGCAATTATGAAGGATGAACATTTAGATTCAAATAATAAAATTGAAAATAAAGTGGTTATAACTATAAATATATAATAAAAATTTTTTTTAAATACATCGATCTACTTAAACTAAAAACAAATTTTCTTAAACGCTTGTAACATAGATTTACTAAAAATTGAAATATCGCTACCAAATGATTATTTAATTATATCTTAATAGAATAATATTTCAATATTACAGATCATTCACATTGATGGAGCTAAAGCCAAAAAACCGAAAATATCAAACTTTAATCTTGGAACTCTTCCATATGAATTGATTATTCGATCCAACACAATGGTAAACAACATTGGTCCTTTTGATTCAAGAATAAATGCGAGACAACCAAAATTGATAAATTTTACGGATGTACCTGAATATTTGAATTCATATATTCGTAAGTATTAATACATATTATTGATACAGTTTAAATATTGCGAAGAATATTACTACATCGTCCCGCCATCAGAGGTCTATCGATATTCGTAAATTCTCGTAAGTGCTGAGACACGCGTATATCTCTATATATAGAATCTCGATTTAATAACTTACTCTAGGCGTCTAAGGTAGGTTTTCATTACAATGCCTTACTGATGACTCCAGTAGTGGAAGCCGGGACGAAACATCAAAATTACGTAATATTCTTCGCATTATATTAGAATAAATTATCAAAGAAATTTAAATTTAAATTGTAATTTGACTCTTACTTCGCCCTTTTTAATGTTATCGATTAGAGTATTAACTTTTACCAAATTTATTGAAGAAATAAACAATAATTTTTAGTTGTTCGTGGATTCATTAAAACCTGTTTCAATACATTTAAAAATAGTTTTAAAACTATTGGAAGTGGTTCTATTACCGACGGTGAATACAAGCTAGAAGTTCAAATAATAGAATATGAATATGAAAATTTATATTCAAAAGGTGATCAAGTGGAAGTTAAAGGATATGTAAAAATCTTAAGTAAATATTATTTTGTAAAGTTCTTTTTAATTTTTTAAAATTTAACTTTGTATTTTAATAATATTATGTATATGTATTACAGATGATATTTTTTATTTGGAAGTCCAAACGATATTAAATATACGATTAATAGGAGAGGAGACGTTATCATTCGCACAAATATTATTGGGTTCGAAACCAATATTAAAACGAACAATTTCTGATAATAATTCAGAATTGCCTAATAAGATTGCTCGCAATTAATTAAATTTAAAATACAGTAAGTTCAATAAATCTCATTATTAACATATGATATGAACATTGCATATTTTATGCTATAATATATATAAAGTTTACAATGAATCGGCAAGTCGGATATTGTAAGTTTTTTTCAGTCTTAAATAATTATGATTTCACTGTTGACAGAGGATTCCTGCACAGGAAATATGATAGTTAATCAAGTGGTTAACTAGCAACAGTTGAGGCCAACTGGATGACGCATTTGAACCAACTGATATCTTGTATGCATTGTGGAAGAACCTGTAATTTCAATCGTTTTTCACATTCCTGAGAAAAATTACGAAGGGAACCGTAATGAATCTATTAGTTCTCTCTCATTTTAACGTCAAAATATATTAGTTGCTTTCCATTTACGCTCAGATGAAACTGAATTTGAAGTGAGCTGAGTATATCATACTCAGATAATGATGTAATTGTTCAGTATGTAAAAGGAATGCGCTAAACTGAGAAATTGTCTATAACCTCCTTGTTATTTAGAACATGGGCTCCATCTCTTACCCCGATAAAATATCAGGCCCACTGAACACGTTTATCGCACGAAACAAAAGAATCTGAAAAACGTTGGCTAATGATTTAACGTTTTTTCTTCCAAACGAGCCCAACAACCCACTGAAATCAAAAGCGAAGCCCGTACTCCAAAATAATTACCGATTATTTGTGTGTATGCAATGACTTCTCACTAAAAGGAGCAAGTAAGGATAAAATGACAAAAGAGTTATAATTATTGATAAATAATATAATTATAATTATTGATAAATAATTTTAATTCTTTTGTCATTTTATCTTTACTTGCTCCTTTTAGTGAGAAGTCATTGCATACACACATAAGTTTATAACTTCATTTCTCATATTAGTCTACGGGACTCAGTAAAGCACACGATCTCGAGCTTATGCAAGTGAAAACTCAGTTAAATCTCACTTACCAGATGTAAAGGGAACGTGCACTCAACTGAGTTATTACGTCACAAGTGAGAATTGTCTGAGTTTTGGTACAAATGGAAAGCAACTATTATACTAAAGTGCCGCTTATATTTTTTAGAAGTAATCTGTGTTCTTACATTCTATGAGCGTTCATTGAAGTAATCTGTGTTCTTACATTCTATGAGCATTCATTGAAGTGTAAAAGCGATAATAATGGTAATTTTATAATGTGTTTTCGTTTCCTGTTCCTTGCTGTTAGTCTGTTGCTCACTTTTGTCTTCTTGACCAAAAGGTAAGACATAAGCAGCATGAAAAATAGGAAACAAAGAACACATTGTAAAATTATCATAAAAATCAAACACTACGTGCACCTTGCACACGTGCACAAATATTGTTAAACGTTAAATATCAGTAGATGATTATAACACAATTTAAGTTTATTTACGCAAATTAATTATCAATTGATTGTATATACACTACCGGTTAAAAGTATTTTAACACCTATATATTATGTAATTGTATGCTAAAAACTACGTAAACATTAGTACCTTTAAAGATCATCGTATCGAGATGTTTAAAAAAGCATTTTACAACTTGAAACCTCTACTTTTCAGATCGCTACTTGAAAAAGTGGTCTCACGAAGATTTTATGATGTTATACAAATATAAATGAAGATATCAGATCTCAAAATTTTTTATGAAATTTTGCGGAGTTCCACGGGGCGGACTAAATATTATACGCAAATGCGATTTACATCACTCGAAAGAATGAATTTTTACCTTTAATTACCTCTTTCCGTACGATTTTTTTTCACCGAGTTATTCAACGTTGCAACAAAAGAGTCAATTTTGCTTCATTTGTGTGTAACAAAATCTCCGTGAAACCACTTTTTCAAATAGCAATCTGAAAAGTAGAGGTTTCAAGTTGTAAAATGCTTTTTTAAACATCTCGATACGATGATCTTTAAAGGTACTAACGTTTACGTAGTTTTTAGCATATAATTACATAATATATAGATGGTAAAATACTTTTGATCGATAATGTACATGTCCTGAAGTTACCATTATTCGGTTCGTGGATTATTTCATCGATCCTAGATGTGTTGTTTGTAGTTGCGTTGTGTTCTACATTTTGTATTTATAATAAAAGAAAATATGATTAGGGCTGCGTTCCGTTTCACGCATATGCGCGCATTAATAATAATAATAATAATAATAATAATAATAATAATAATAATAATCAAAGTACAGATACATTATCAAAGTTACATTAGAGTATGTTGACCAACAGGTAAGAATCAACCAATCTGAATCCCTCCTTTCCCTTCACGAAAAAGAAGAACTTTGATGGTAGTTTTACACTCAGGTAGTTGACAGCCAATCCGATGTGTTAATTTAAAGTCTCATGACGTTTACGATGCTACGATACGACCAATGTAGAATGGGCTTTATGCATTTCATGTGTGATAAATTTCCAACCAAGTATCACCCAGTTATCATTCCATCCTTATCGTTTTCCGAATGTTAAGCCCATTCTATATTGGTCGTATCGTAGTATCGTAAGCGTTGTAAGACTTTTAAATTGACATATCGGATTGCCTGTTGTAACATTTGTGACCTGCGATACGACCAATGTAGAATGGGCTTTAAACAAGGATGATGCGACATCCGCATCGACATATAGAATGGACCGCTGATGGCAATGGTGGAGAAAGACGGATAAAGTGAGAGGCAGAAGTAACATGATCGTTCTTTCTCTGTTTACTGATAACTACTGATTACTCCTGATTCGCTGATGACTGTCAGCCAATCATGACATTCATTCATTGGTACTAAAAATAGCTGACTAATAGACGATTGGTGGATTTCATAGTTCGTCTACAAATGACGCCATTTTTAGTATTTTTTTTAGTAATTTTACGATACTGACTTAAGCCGATTGCGCTATCTAGGATTCTAGGTGAGGTTTCCGAACGCAACCCAGGAAATACTCGTGTGGGAATCTGAACATGTTCTAAAGTAGTTGTCAATTTTTACACTTAATATCTCACTTCAGAGAGTCGTTATCTTTTCTCGTTATCGATTCTTTCATTTTGTGCAAAAACGTATTGAATGAGCTTAATTTCATTAAAATTAAAGGTGAGTAATCAATATATTAAACAATTAACGATTAATAATCAGCAATATTAATGTTAATTTTAAGTGACTTTAATTTTGTTCGGTAGCTGCACGCAAACTTCAATATAAAATAACTTCGTAAAAAATCGTCGAATCGAGATGTTTAAAAAAACATTTTAAAGCTTGAAATCTCTACATTTCAGACTGGTACTTCAAAAAACAGTCTTACTGATATTTGGTGAAGTTACATAAACATAAATAAAAGTGTGTCAATCCTAAAAATTTTTTACAAAATTTGAAAGATTCCAACGCACGAAATAAAAATTATACACAAATGCGGTCTATATCATTCGAAGGAGTGAATCTTTACTTTTAATTTGCTTTTTTTACGAAGCTCCATATAGTTTGTTTTCACCGAGTTATTCAATGTTGTAGCAAAAGGGTCATTTTTGCTTCAGCATTGAATAACTTGGAAAAAAAAAATCGTACGGAGCTTCGTAAAAAAGCAAATTAAAGGTAAAGATTCGGTCTTTGGAGTGATGTAAATCGCATTTGCGTATAATTTTTAGTCCACTCCGTGGAACTCCGCAAATTTAGTAAAAATTTTTGAGATTTGATATATCTTCATTTATGTTTGTGTGACTTCATAAAATCTCCATGACCACTTTTTCAAACAGCGATCTGGAAAGTAAAGGTATCAAGCTGTAAAATGTTCCTTTAAACATCTCGATTCGATGATTTTTTACGAAATTATTCAATCTTGAAGTTTGTCTATTTTTGCAAAGTGAAATAGGTGCTGCGTTAATTTTGTTGTCCAGTGTATTTACCATGTTTAAAAATATATATAATATAATTGTATCATTATCATTAATGTTTCTGTAGTGTATGGAGCTATCACAGATAGCGCTAGCGAGATGATTAGCGACGTATGAAATCCTAATCGATATAGCATGCTTTTGGTTCGTGACGTATGGAATAGACATTCCAGAGACCACGTTATTAACTCGACTTATGTATCTTTATATACTTAAATATATATCCTATTAATTGCAACTAACCGAGTACATTCCTATTGATTTGATACACCACATATTTGGCGACGAGGATTAACGAGAGTAAGGAAGAAAATAGTTTTTTCTTGAAAAAGAAAATTTAGTCAAGAAAAAGAGGTTAGAGTCACAAAATGATGACGATAGGTAATTTGAAACCCTTCGATCCTGCGATAGATGATATAGAGGTATGGATTCGTACTTTTAAAGCATTTCTATTAGCAAACAATATGGAAAGTCAAGGTAATCAAACTAATGAACAAAAAGCTTTCATTGAAAAGAGATACGTAGCAACACTGTTATCCACGCTTGGATTATCAGTAGTAGGAACACTAATGTCCTTACTCTCTCCAGTGCAGCCGGAAGATAAAACACTTGGGGAATTATTCGAGGTTCTAAAGACACATTATAAACCACCGCCGAAAGCATTAGCGGAAAGGTATCGCTTCACGAGTAGGAAACAAAATCAAGGAGAAACTGTGGCTCAATTCTTAGCAGAACTTTGTCGACTGGCTACAAACCGTAAGTTTAGTACAGATCTTAACATACGTTTACGAGATCAATTCGTCTTCGGTTTACGTAACGAAGTAGCTCAAAAACAACTTTTTGCCAAGCCGGACGAAATTTCACTAGAAGAAGTGATTATGTTGGCCACAGCACAAGAACTCTCAGAACAAAGTTTATCACTGGTCCGGGGAAGGCCTAACACGCAATATAAGGAGGAAGTGAACAAAATAACAAAGGGGATGACATCCAAACAAGCACAGCAACAGAACAGGAAGCCGAACAAAGGGGTAGGAAAATTCAATAATAATTACAAATACAGTAAAGAATGTCCTAACTGCGGTTCATCAGAGCACAGTGGTCCAAAATTTTGCCCTCACAAGGAAGCAAAATGTTATGCTTGCGGAAAATTCGGTCACCTGGCCTTGAAATGTAGAAGTAATAATAGACAAAGACAAAATCAATAGCCGAAGAAACAACAGACAAATCAAAGTAACATAGTTGATATCAGAACAGCGGAAGTTTTCTCATCAAATCAAGCACAAAAAAAGAAAATTTGGATATACATATACATAAATGGAATATCTCATAGAATGGAATTAGATACAGGATGCGAAAAAAGCATGATTACAAGTGAATTTTGGGAAGTACTCGGTAAGCCAAAATTGGAGAAATCAATGTTGCAATTCAAAACATATACGAATCAAATATTTTACGCAATGGGCGAATTAAAATGCAAAATAAAATATAAGAATGAGGAGACGGAACATACGTTCACAGTAACACAAGGCTCATCTCTTTTCGGACGTGATCTGCTAGGCAAAATTAAGGTAGATTGGTCAGAGATAGCAGCACAATGTAACGAAGTGGAAGATCACTTAAAGTTACAGGATATTCTAAAGGAATTTTCAGATATATTCGAGGAACCTAAAGGATATATAAAAAAATTTAAAGCAAAAATAGTCCTCAGAGATAATTCAACGCCAAAATTCATGAAAGCTCGTCCTATCCCATATGCGATACAGAAGAAAGTAGATCAAGAATTAGAAAGCATGGAAAAAACAGGAGTCATTGAACGTATTAAGCACAGTGAATGGGCATCACCGCTGGTAGTGATACCAAAACCAAATGGACGAATAAGAATCACTGGAGATTTTAAAAACACAGTAAACTCGCAACTTCATATTACACAATATCCTATTGCAATACCAGAGCAAATTTTTCATGCAGTTAGTGGAAGTTTAATATTTACGAAATTAGATGGAAGCAATGCATATCACCAAATGGAAGTGGAGGAAGAATGTAAAAAGTTCCTTGTAATTAATACGCATCGAGGTCTATATCGCTACAATGTTCTGCCTCAAGGCATTTCATCATCACCGGCTATTTTTCAAGAATTTGCAGACAAGATGCTACGAGGAATTCAACGCACGGGTACATACATGGACGACACACTTTTAGGAGATATAAGCGAGAGAGAACACTTACAGACTTTATTACATATTTAAAAGAATGCGAGAATACAATTTTCATTTAAAAAAAGAGAAGTGCACATTTTGTAAGCCACACATAGAGTTCTTGGGACACATTCTCTCCAAACGAGGCATTCATACGGATCCAAACAAAGTAGCAGATATTCTAAGCATACAGCGTCCGCAAAACGTGTCAGAATTGAAATCGTTTTTGGGGCTAATTAATTTTTATAATAAATTTGTTCCTAATTTTGCAGGCAACTGTGAACCTCTGTATAGACTGACTCATGACAAGGAGGAGTGGCAGTGGACAAGCAGATGTGAATCGGCGTTCACACGGGTAAAAAGCGCTCTTTCCAATGCGCCGATTCTAATAAATTACGATCCAAATCTACCTATAGGAATTTCATGTGATGCTTCATCGATTGGAGTAGGCAGTGTAATTTTCCATCGAGTACAGGAAGGAGGAAAATCAGTTGAGAAACCTATAGCGTTCGGATCCAGAGTTCTATCTACAGCGGAAAGGAATTACTCACAAATAGAGAAAGAAGGATTAGCAATAATACACGCTTTGAAGAAGTTCTATGGATATTTATGTGGTCGTCATTTTACTATAATAACGGATCATAAACCCCTTATAAATATCTTTGGACCAAAAGTAGCGTTGCAGCCTTATGCATCGGCAAGGGTTCATCGTTGGAGTGTATATATATCACAGTTTGAATACGACATCGAATATAGAACTACACGTGAACATGGGAATGCGGATGCGTTATCACGTCTTCCGAACAAGAAAGAAATAGAAGAAGAGGAGGAAGCAAAAGAGATAAATTTGATTGCGGATGAAAACATAGAAGCACTACCAATAACGTACAAAGAGATAAGAAATGCTACAGCTAGAGACAAAAATTTATCTAAAATAATGTCGTTCATTAATAATAAATGGCCCAGTACGATGGGAAAAGAAGATTTAGAATTGCAGAGTTACTTCAAGAAACGAGAAGAGCTAACGACACACCAAGGAGTAATCATCTGGGGACTTAGGGTAGTTATTCCTAAAATATTACAACAAAAGTTGCTGCATAGTTTACATGAAACGCATTCAGGAATAGTAAGGATGAAGGCATTGGCAAGACAGTTTGTATGGTGGCCGAACATGGACAATGATATTGAAAATGTGACCAAAAGTTGTATTAAATGTTGTGCCAACAAGGCGGCTCCTCCGAGTGCGCCGCTGCACCCTTGGCAATATCCGGAAAGACCATGGCAGAGATTGCACATCGATCTTGCGGGACCGATACAAAACAAAATGTTCTTAATAGTCATGGATGCTCACACGAAATGGCCGGAAGTTTATAACATGCAAGCTGACACGACTAGTAGAAAGGTAATCGAAAAATTAAGAGACAGTTTTGTGAGATTTGGTATCCCAGAACAGATAGTCTCAGATAATGGAAGACAGTTCGTATCATTGGAATTTAGGAGATTCTGCAGAAACAATGGCATTCGCCACTCGACGAGCTCAGTATATCATCCACGGACTAATGGAGAGGCGGAACGCTTTGTGCAGACATTTAAGAAGGCAATGTACAATTCGGAAGGGGATATAATGTATCGCGCTCAGCGGTTTTTATTTAATTATCGATGCACCCCGCATTCGACTACTGGAGTATCGCCGGCTGAATTGCTAATAGGAAGAAGACCAAAGAGTTTGTTAGATTTGGTCAAACCAAATGTACATAGTACAGTAGCAGCGGCACAGGCCAGACAAGAAAGGAACTACAATATTCATACAAGAAGTCGCAGATTTGAAAAGGGAGAAGAAGTCTGGGTACGTACATTTTCGAAAAATGAAGCAAAATGGTCACTCGGGACCATTATAAAGGAAATAGGACCTGTCACATATCTGGTTCGAGTTGGAGAACAGACTTATAAGCGCCATGTGGATCAGATTCAAAATGCCATGCCTTTTCGTTTTGGTGCCATAAAGGTTCCAGAGGAGCATGAGCCTCCCTTGGGCAGAGTCAAGTCAGATCCGGATGAGCATCCGGTAGAAGAGAATAAAGAACAAGAAGAGTTCTCATCAGCGGAAGAAACCTCGGAGCTTTTGGAGGCAGAGCAGCCGCTCTTGGAACAGAGCTTATTGCCGGATACTCCACGATCGCGTGAATTACCTCCAAGGACAAGAAACCCGCCGGCTCGACTAAGATATCAATCGAAAGGGGTACAAATGCAGAAGTAAAAAGGGGAGAAGATCCGCAAATTTAGTAAAAATTTTTGAGATTTGATATATCTTCATTTATGTTTGTGTGACTTCATAAAATCTCCATGACCACTTTTTCAAACAGCGATCTGGAAAGTAAAGGTATCAAGCTGTAAAATGTTCCTTTAAACATCTCGATTCGATGATTTTTTACGAAATTATTCAATCTTGAAGTTTGTCTATTTTTGCAAAGTGAAATAGGTGCTGCGTTAATTTTGTTGTCCAGTGTATTTACCATGTTTAAAAATATATATAATATAATTGTATCATTATCATTAATGTTTCATTAATAAGTAATGTGTACTAACTTGATTTTTAGAATTTTCTGTTATATTCTCTGTTTTCTTCTTCATCTACATATCAAAATTACGATAAATCATTATCGTAAATATTAAAATATTATTTTTTGTAGTTTCTTGTTAATTATTTTAAGTAATAATAAAAGAATAAAAAAATTTACTCACACACACAGAATATCGATTGTAAACAATTACATATTTTAGGTTATTTTTTGTACTATTAGATAATGTCAACATTTTACACACGAAAGGTGCGCGTGCAAAATTTTTCGAAGAGTGGAAGAGTTGACAATAACCAGCACCACTTTGCCAAATAGGTTGACATTGGATGCGTTCAGTGGAATAAACAGTTAAGTGAGCGCTCGCTATTTTTGGTGTACTCTTTTAGATCATCCAATCAGAATTTTAAATCTAGAAGGATACACCAATAACAGCGAGCGCTTCACTTTACTGTTGTATCCACTGAATGCGCTCATTAACCAGTGTTGACCGTTTCTTGTTTGCACACCATCAAAATGCGTTATAAAACTAAATATTATAAGATGTTTTATATTATATTATCAATATTTTATGTTGCTTAATTCATTTTTTAATTCGTATTTTTATTGTTTCTCATTTCATGATTTCCTTTATGCTTTCATATTTCTTGAAATAATTTTAAAATTGGGATATATTTCCATAAGGCTTTTCATTTAAAATGATATAATTGACAATTAAATATAATAAATAAACTTTTCTTCTCTCTTTAGATTTCACCTTCTTACATATTCAAGTTTTATTTACTTTATTATATATGTCCTTAGAGTTATATTCTTGATTTAACTCTTTTTATCTATTTGATATCCTGCCTTATAAACGAGTATTAATAACTTTAATTACATGTGCGTGCATGTGCATTTGGGTACTTGCGTCGTGTGCGAGCGTACGTTTGGTGAAGTGAGTTGGTGACATTTACACTTCACAAAATCTAAACATATAAATCAAAATATACAGATTTTTTAAATATTACATAATTATGGCGTTTTGTCCCAGTTTACATTACTGGACTTATCAGTAAGGCATTGTAGTGGAAGCCTACCTTATACGCCCGAAAGAGTTATTCAATCGAGATTCTCTACAAAGAGATATACGCATATCAAAGCACTTTCGAAAATTTGCTAATATCGATATAGGCCTCTGATGGCAGGTCGACGTAGTAATATTCTTCGGAATATTTATTTAAAGTAATGTATGTATTCTCCCCTCAACTTGTGCGCCGAACAATCGCACGAATCATATATAATAATAATAAATAGAGTATAACTTTGCATTATCGATTTCGTATAAAATTATTAAATGACAGATTTAATACATACATTTATCTCTTGTAATATTAACATGTACCGTACTTGTAACTCTTCTATTTAGAAGAATAATTATCTTAATATTATACACATTTTTTTTATCAAGTTAACATTAATTGTGAATTTTTTTGGTGAGTTACAATTTGATATATAATTAAGTTCAAATAATGTTCTCATTTTTTTAAATCTATAGTTTAAATTCAGTCTACTAACTGTATTGAGAACAAAAGTTTTTTTAATTATATATGTAATTCATCGAAGATCGTTTTATTTTGAAGATTTTGAAGATAGCTTGATATAGAATTCGAAATATGTAATGTAATTACATATTTCAATATAACAACGGTTGCAAAACTGTTAGGCGCATTCAGCGGGCTCAATAGTTGAGTGAGCGTTCGCTATTATTTGTGTATTCTTCCAAATCTAAAATTCTGATTGGATGATCTAAAAAAATATACCAATAACAGCGAGCGCTTACTCAACTGTTGAGTTCGCTGAACGCGCCCATTGAGTCTGCTGAACGCAACCAATCTATGGCTGCGTTCAACAGAGAAAGTAACTTTGCAAT
Source organism: Cyphomyrmex costatus (assembly GCF_001594065.2). NCBI lineage: Eukaryota > Metazoa > Arthropoda > Insecta > Hymenoptera > Formicidae > Cyphomyrmex > Cyphomyrmex costatus. The sequence continues at coordinate 98,030 of NW_017280217.1, read as the reverse complement.
TGTTGTAAAATTCGTTAAGATTGATCTTGCCCAAAGACATAGAGAATGAACTGCGCGATCCGTGTGTCGAAATAGTCAACGAAAATGAGAGAGAGGAACCGTGGAAGACGGCCATCTCCCTCTCATTCTCTCTTCCATTACACCATCGAATGAGAAGAGATAGAGATGGCCGTCTTCCACGGACCCTCTCTCTCATTTTCGTCGATACATTTTGATACTACTTAGATACGGGATCGCGCAGTCCATTCTCTATGTCTTTGGTCTTACCCTTATTTCCTCATTAGATCTAAATGTATAAGCCAATCATATTCAAAAATTTTACAACAGTTGCAAAGCTGCTTTTTCAGCTGAACGTAACCATAGATTGGTTGTGTTCAACAGACTCGACAATAGTCTTGCAATCGTTTTATGATTCGTTTCACTAATTGGGTTATACCTTTAGTTCTAAAGGAATAGTTCTATCTCAGCAAAGAATCATAAAACGATTGTAAAACTGTTGAGTTTACTGAACGCGATTTTTTTCATTACTGACCTCAGTTACACGGCACGCTTTACGCCGAAGTTATAACATCAATGTTATGAAACTGGCCAATCATAGCTATTCCTCTGAAGAATGGAAGGACTGTGATTGGCTACTTTCATGACATCGATGTTATAACTTCGGCGTAAAGCGTGCCGTGCAACTGAGGTCACTGATAGGAAATTTTTGAACACATCCATGCAAACGTACCCACAGATTGCACAGCGCATGCACAGTTTACTACATTAACTGTGTCGATCTGACAAGTTTCGAAACCTTATAAGGTTACAAACATATTTGATATTAGAAAATCAAATACGAAAGAAAATATATTACAAGGTAATTACATTATGTTTAATACAATTAGTTAATGAATATATATATAGTTTCAAAAATATTTTTAAATTAATTATTTACGAATTGTCAATTGATGCTCCAGTTACACAATCTAAAGATAATGTAGAACAACCTATTCAAAAAAGAAAAAAATATGTACTGTGTTCTAATATTAATTATTTCAAGTATTTTGAAAGTTTATATCTGTAAATCTATTTTAAATTCGTAAATATCAAAATTGACATATAATATATGTTGAATTTTAATAATTTTGGTATTTCAATTTAGATTATTAAATTATAATAAAATTGATTTACCTATTATAAATATATATAAAATTGTACCTTCAGGGTAAAATGTTATGAAACAAAATAAATATAAAGAGGGCAAAGAGCCAAGTAAATTTAACGAATTATTTAATTTAAACAATCATACATACAAACGTTTTGACTCCGATTGGGTCATTTTCAATGTTACAAAAATTAAAATTAAATTAAAATAACAATTGTAATACATTCTTTATATAATTGCATACGTTAGGTAAATATTCTTAAATGTTGGTGTTATAAGTATAATTAATCCTTGTTAAATGTAAAAGGAAAAAGTAACACGTCCATGAATAAAATTATCTTATTTATAATTTTTAATTATATTTTATACTATTATGACTTAGATGAATTTTATTCATGGACGTGTTACTTCTTTTTCTTTTATTTTTGATACGGATTAATTATGTTTATGACACCAATATTTAAGAATATTTACCTAACGTATGCATTATAAAGAATGTATTACAATTGTTATTTTAATTTAATTTTAATTTTTGTAACATTGAAAATGACCCAATCGGAGTCGAAACGTTTGTATGTATGATTGTTTAAATTAAATAGTTCGTTAAATTTAATTGATTCTTTGCCCTCTTTATATTCATATTGTTTTATACATATAAAGCCTTATTATTATTTATAAAATGTTATATCCTTCCGAAGTAAATAAATTTTTGTTTTAAGTATTATATATGATAATAAGTTTTTCATTTAAATTTCTAAAACTAAATTTATAAAACTGTTATCAAGGAAATATTTTGTATTTAATATAACTGTTATTTTAAAGAAAAACTAAACTAAATGAAAAAAAATGTATATAACAAGGCTCAATAAATTTAAAAAATAATTAATATAAAATAGGGCTACGAGCCAAATAATTAGTAAAAATATAAAGGTCTTAGTAATAAACAGTCATTAATTAAAAATAAATATAAAATTTAATAAAATTCAAAAACAAACGTTTCGACCTTAATTAGGTCATTCTCAATGTTAAGAACTAACTATCGTTAACGATGTACAATATTATAAAAATTAAAACGAATACATAATAAAATACGAAAAAACATGTATAAAAATTCTATGAATATAAGTATTATCAATCTCACTCGCTATTGAAGACATAATTATATCGGCGCAAAATGTCCAGAGTCCATCGAAAAAGTAAGACATCTACAATGTAAATTGTGACTCCACATTTCTAAATAAATTAGTAAAAAAACAATGTCAGTAATAAAGTAAAGTAACCGCGACATTATGTATTCAACATTATTTATGTAAAATTATATTGCGATGCATAAACTAATTGTCCAGAAAATAAACAAAATATTTATTTGTTCTATATTTTTGTAACCAATCAGTGAATTGCAATAAAACTTTGCATAAATTATTTTGAATATTTAAAGTACTTATACAAAAAATGTAGATATTTATTATCAATTTTAAAATTGTAGTTTAAACAATGAAAATAATAAATAAAATAACAACTATGAAAATATGTTTTTAAACAAAAATATGATCTTATTCACACAACTTTCATATGTATTGTAGTTTATTTGAAGTGTAAATATTAAACATACTTCCAAATTTAATTTATTTTGCAGGGATTGTATGTTTAATACATCTTTAGTTGGATAGAAGTGACTGTATTAATTCTTTGGTTTTTTCATCTCCAAGCAGATCGCCTGTCATAAGATTACGAACAGAACTTCAAATTGAAAAGAAATTGTTCATATTATTGAGAATTCTATAAATTACACTGATGTGAGGCATCTGATATTTGATTACGAGATCGGTAAGTCATGTACAGTTTTAAACTGGGAATACAGACCTTTGCATAAAAATAACACATAATGTATAAGAAAATCAATCAAAAGTTGAATCCTTCCTTTTCTTCTACTTCACAGAAGAACTTTTGATTGATTGATTCTCTTGTGCACTATACATTATGCAAAAGTCTGTGTTGCGATCCATATTCTATGTATTTTTACAACTCTATATTATTGTATTTCCTAAGATTCAAATTTTTAGAATAATTTAGTATGTGTTATAATCAATTATACTTAAATATAATGAATTCTAAAGATACCCTTATGAAAAAGCAAATATTACTGACACAGAAATATTACTGGTAATGACATAGCAATATTACAGGATATCACAGAAAATATTACACGTTATTACTTTATGTGATTACCAATAATATTTCTGTGTCAGTAATATTTGCTTTTTCATAAGGGTATGTTATTACTGTACAACTTAACATTTAATGTGCAACTTTAGCATATATTGAATGTGCAATTTTAATAGATATTAACACACATGTTTTCCCTTACTTTATATTCTCTCTTTTGATCTATATAATTTTCATATATTTTTATTCGTATGTTTCTTATCGTATGTTAATGCACAAATTGCATTAACACATTATTTATTGCTCCATCTTGTTGGAATTTATAATTTTAAACAAATAAATAATTTTATCTCATTTTATTATTATATAATTGTTATATAGATGTTGGAAATATCTCCATTAGTATAAACTTGTCAAGTTTATATTTTTATTGTTAGTTTTACTATCATATTGAATTGGTACTTAATTATACTTTTGTTTAGATTTTTAATAGTTTCGTTTACCTTTGTATTTATTAACATAAATTTGATTACTTGCATTACATTAAGTTAATGCATAGAGGAAAGTCCCCTATTATGAGATAGGCGCTTAACATGAGATAGCGGTGTTTCTGCTAAACTAATAAATGCTATCTGTTGATTCTATCATGAAATTATTGCTCTTGGATTGAAAACTATTTAGTGGAAAATTCATTGTTAGATTATGCCTACAGTAATTGTAAAATAAAATTTTAGAGTTTGAATGTTTTCAAGTTTCATTGAGATAAGCCTTTAATCTTTGTTTATTATTTAATAAGTAATTATTTGGCAATAAATTCTTCATGTAGTAATAGAGTAAGATCGTACTGATAGAAAAATACGAAATATGTTGAATTGTTTAATTAAAGAAGTTAGATTTGATAATCGTAAAATTGGAAGACGTGATACTCGTAATATGAGATACCCAGGATATTTCTAATATGAAATAATTTATACTTCTTTGCCCAAGTGAAAATCGATGTTTAAAGTATAAATGTTATTGTACAATAATAAAAAGAATAACCGGAATGAACATTGAGGGTCTGTTTCTGCAATACTTCATTCCAATTATTACTGTAGACAAATCCTGAATACAATGCATCACATGTTCAATTTACGCGCATAGGCTGTACTTGTTGATATGTTAGAAACATCAAATAAAGTTTTTTTAATTCTAATACTGATGTACTTTGTGCTTTATTATTGATTTC
>NW_017280217.1:77080-93211 GCF_001594065.2 Cyphomyrmex costatus | reverse complement strand
AAATGTTATAATGATTTTAAATGATCTAATAAATACTCAATAATCATATATTTTCATATGTTTTATTACAAAATGCTTATATATTTCATTGTTAAAGTTTATTATATTATGCCATATTTAGATATTTCATATGGTATGTAACGGACTGGAATGTGCACTAATTCAGTGTAGTGACCTACTATAATAACATGCTTATTATTATTACTTTCCAATTTCATTGTCTGTTTTCTATTTTATTTTGTTTACTTTTGTTTAGCTGTTATAGTTACTACGTATTTATAAGGTATTTATGACAGGATAAACCTTAAATTGTTCATATTTGTGTAGTATGTTACAAATCCTACTTTTTATAACTTCAAAACCTCATCTACAATAGTCGCATGGGCTATGTTGCATGTTGTATAAGATTGGGTGCGTTTAGTGAATTTAAATTAGTGATTGTACAAAATTAAAAAAAAAAAATATAACCTCCATAGAAGGAAAAAGTATTTTTTTTAAATATTAACGTTATATATAATCAATTATAAAAACATATATTTAACAAACTAGAATATTTTTAATACATATATTTAAAATTTTTTTTAGTTCATTCAAAAACATGCCAAAAGACGTACCATTTCATGAGCTTTTCAAGAAAGTAAAAAGACGGAAATTGAACGCTGAAGTTCTAAAGGAATCTAATTCAACAGATTCTTCAAGTGATTATATTCGACAATCAATTACTTCCGATAGAAGCCATAATCTCGAAATAGCAGATTTTCTTCATTTTCAAAAAGAATGTTATCATTCTCATAATTCTGAACTTACTCACCATTCTGAACATTCTCACCATTCTGAACTTTCTCATCATTCTGAATTTTCTCATTATTCGGAACTTTCTCATCATTCGGAACTTTCTCATCATTCTGAATTTCTCATTATTCTGAATTTGCTTATTATTCTGAATTTGTTGATAATTCTGATCATTTTGAATATGCTGAACATTCTGAATACTCTGAATCTGACAATGATTCACACTCTAATTTCAGCTGTACTGGATCTAGCAAAAATTCAGTTTCTTCTAATTCAAAAATACTAAAATTTCTTCGTAGATGGGCTTTGAAACATAATATAACACACGAAGTCACTTCAGATTTACTGAAAGGTTTAAAAGAAAATCATGAATGTTTCTGAATCTGACAATGATTCACACTCTAATTTCAGCTGTACTGGATCTAGCAAAAATTCAGTTTCTTTTAATTCAAAAATACTAAAATTTCTTCGTAGATGGGCTTTGAAACATAATATAACACACGAAGCCACTTCAGATTTACTGAAAGGTTTAAAAGAAAATCATGAATGTTTTGCCGATGAATCTGAATGTACATTCCCTATCAGTGCACGAACACTGTTAAAAACTGAAATAAAATTAACTAAAAAAGTCGTTGAGCCAGGCTGTTACATCCACACTGGATTGCAGAAACACTTATTTAAAATTGCTCCTAAGTATTTCAAAACTGTATGTTCTTTTAAGTTATTAATAAACATTGATGGATTATCTCTATTCAAAAGTTCACCTGATCAAGTATATCCTATATTATGCAGCATAGTATCTGTTCCAGAATAATTTCGTTCAAACCTTTTTAAATTAATCTAATATATTGTAAAAGAATATCACGTAATTATGGCATTTCGTCCCAGCTTCCATTACTGGACTTATTAGTAAGGTATTGTAATGGAAGTCTAGATGCCTGGGAAAATTATTTAATCGAGAATCTATATAAAGAGATATACGCATGTCAAAATACTTTCGAGAATTTATATATGTATATCGATAGACCTCTGATGGCGGGTCGATGTAGTAATATATTCTTCGCAATATTTATCTAATGTAATACATGTATTCCTCCTTCCTCCTAAACTTGCGCGCCGAACATTCATCGGTCTTGAAACGCTCTGATGGCGGGTCGATGTAGTAATATATTCTTCGCAATATTTATCTAATGTAATACATGTATTCCTTCTTCCTCCTAAACTTGCGCGCCGAACATTCATCGGTCTTGAAACTCTTTCTAAAAAAATTCCCCTAAATTTTTATTTTATTAAGTCAAATAATTTAGTGAAAAACAATTGTACAGAGATCGATATAATTGCAGATTGATGATAAAGATTTATTCTTTTGAAAGCTATAAACCGCATTTGTGAATAATTTTTAGTTCGTGCTATGGCGAATTTCCAAAATTTTGTAAAAAATTTTGAGATCTTTTTTATGTTTAAGTAACTTTATGAAATATGTAGTGTATGGTTACAGTTTTTAATTACAGATCTAAGAAGTAGAGATTTTAAGCTTTAAAATGCCTTTTTAAATATCTCGATACGATGATTTTTGACGAAACTATATTTTATCTTGAAGTTTGCCTCCAGATTCATAAGAAAATTAGAGTTATTTAACATCAAGAAAAAGTGTTATTTTTACTTCAATATATTAAATAACTCGATGAAAAAAAATCGAACAGAGTTTAACAAAAAAGCTAATTAAAGATGTAATGATTCACTCTTTCGAAAGCCGTAAACTGTATTTTTGCACAAATTTTGCTTGATTCCATGGAACTTCTCAAATTTTATTAAAATTTTTTAATTTGATGTATCTTCATTTATATGTTTGTGTAATTTTATAAAATATCATTAATACAGTTTTTTAAAAACAGGTCTGAAAAGTATAGAGATTTCAATCTTTTAAATGATTTTTTTAAAAAATGTTGATTTGATGATTTTTGATGATGATTGTGCCGTACTTGTGAATAACAGCACAACTTCGTCATGTTTCACTATAATTCTAATTATGCGATAAGCTCGTTATTGTAATAAGAATTCCTTTGTGAAGCATATAGTGCGATTCGTCTATAAAATTCTCGTTTAATCAAATCCATCAAATATCTTGGATTAAACATATAAAATATAATTTATTTATTAATTTGGATTTAATTTTATACTTATACATACAGGGTGTTTATTTAAAAACTTTCCAGCTGATTATCTCGAAAATTAAATCCAGTAGACAAAAATGTTTCAAATAAAAATGGAACGGTGTCGAGGGGGACACGTTTTAGTCATGTTGTTTTTTTTCTCTAAGTGGAGGCGCTAAAAAGATATGAAGGTCACCTCCACTTTTTTAAATAGAATTATGTAATTTTATTTAGATAACGTGATTCCTCTAATTATTTTGCATATAAAAGTATTAAGATAAAGATTCCAAAAAACCAATAGTTTTCGAGATATTTTACATTTTATTTTGGTACATATTGACACAAAATGTTAAATAATTCGTAAACTGTTGACTTTTTTGTGAACAGAATAATGAGATAAATCAAATGGTGTAAAGAAAACACATAGTTGCGTATTTAAAAAATTCTCCATTTTGTATACATATTTTTTTTAAAGCAATTATGTGTTTTCTTTACACCATTTGATTTATCTTATTATTCTGTTCACAAAAGTATTAAGGTACAATAATCAAAAAGTCAACATTTTACGAGTTATTTAACATTTTATGTCAATATGTATCAAAATAGAGTGTACAAATTATTGTACAAATTATTTATAGGGGAAATCATTTAAAACCAAATCATTTTTATAATCGTATTCGTGATTATAATAATACATTTACATTGTTTACTGTAAAAATATTAAATTTTAACGAACAAAAATCTGGATCTTATTGTTTTAAAATTTAAGTAGATACACATGTATTTATTATCAAATTAATACTGCTTTATATCCTATACCAAATGAAATGCCAAGTTATAGTCAACTTTTGCCTATAGTAATGAAGCCTTAGAATGTCGTTAATAATGAATTAAAATCTTGATGAAAAAATCTTAGATTTAAATTTTTTTCAATTTTATAACGTATATACAATATTTTAAAATTATTTTTTAAATTATTTGTTATATATATGGTGAAGTAGATTTTTACCATAAAATATTTTATAACATGTCTCATTTGTATATGTATATAATTAAACTTACCTTTTAAAAAAATGATAGAAGAAAGCGCTAAGAGTGGGTGCTGCTGGTCAAAAAACCATTTTTGCCAGTTTTACCAACGCCAATTACTTAATCGACTGTGAAACTGACCAATCTCATTTGCTGTTTAGTAGAACCATCTTTAAAAACTTACGTGATATTATCCTTATTTACTTAATTCTAATTACATGTATCATTTATATAAAAGATTTGATATCAATAGTCGACGTCAAGTTAAATTCGAATCTTTAAAAACCTACGTGGTATTATCCTTATTACTTATTTAAGTCAATGACATGTATCATTTGTATAAAGGTACCATTTCATACTGACGCTTGACGCTCATTTTTAACGTCAAAATAGATCACGTGATTAAAATTAGCACTTGCTATTCGTCAATTCTTATCACGTGATCTGTTTTGACGCTGAAAATGAGCGTTAAACGCCAGCATGAATAGGTACCTTAAAATATTTGATATCAGTAGTTGGCGTCGAATTATTCTACATTATTACTTACTTAATTTTAATGACATTTATCATTTGTATACAAGATTTGATATCAACAGTTGGCGCCAAGTTAAATTCTACCAAATTAAAAAGTAAAACACAAGTAGTACCTTTAATTTTGAAGAATCCATATAGTACTATTATTTAAATTCTACTAAATTAAAAAGTAAAACCCAAGTGGAACTATCTTTATCTTCATACAATGAAACCTAAGTATATGCCTTTGTATTCTTATTAAAAGATCTTCTTATTTGAAACCAAGTGATTTAATTCTTCTTTAAAAAAATTATATCACAATTAATTTAAAAATAAAATTAAAAAAATTTATTTAAATAAAAAAATTTTTTATGCGCGGTGAGGTGAGAGGAATAGCGAAAATTAAACGGAGACAATTCGAAAATTAGCCAAAAGTTGCATTTTTCCCCTCAACGTTCCGCGTGCAGTCAAAATGCTCCATGACAGTCAAATGATATTGTTCTGCGCGCGGAATGGTGAGGTGAGAGGAAAGTTGCATTTGCCCACCTCTCCCCACCTCATCTCACCGCATGCAGTCCAAGTGCTCCATGATGGTCGAATGACATTGTATTGTGCGTGGTGTGATATGGTAAGGTGGAGAGCGAAAGCTGGACGAAAACTATTCGAAAATCAACCTAAAGTTGCACCCCCCCATCACCTCATCGCTCCGCTTGTAGTCCACATGTCCCATGATGTTCGAGCAGTATAGATTGATTGATCACATTAATATACTAGCGCCACATTTGCTTCTTCCGGCAGGAATGTCAGAAGGACATCGAATGGAATGTGGTTGACGATAATAATGACGATGACATATCTTAACCCTTAACGACCACACCTCAGTCTGGCCACACCGCGGCCACACCGGGGTACATACTCACTCCACGCTAAAAAAATTAGTTGTACAAGATATATGGGTATTTTAAGATTTCTAATCGATTGTTGATGATGTTTGTTGAACAATTCTTTAACATTTCTAATGATTTATATTAGTCAATTTATAGATGGCGTTCTAAAAACTGGTCATATATGTAAAAATTCGGCAAAAATGACTTTTTTCAGAAAAAAATTCATTACTCCGCCATTTTTCAATATTAAGGGCTAAAATTTTAGGATTGTACGCATAAGATACATCACATAAAAAAATAACAGTATACACCGATCTTTCAAAAATATATTTATTTTGTAAAATTACTGGAGGAAAAAATGAAAAAAATGACAAATTATAAAATGTTGACACTTGTATCAATTTCAAAGGTTTTAGACCTCTAATTTCACTTTTCCTAAGCCTGGGATCACCCAACAAAATCACCCCGTGTGGCCGCTAAGGGTTAAAAATAAAACGTGAAAATTTACAGATTCAGTCTTTGAGTCGCGATATCTTCGCTCATAGAACACGTAGAGAAAAAATAAAAGCACTTTTATTATACAATGATTGAGTGTAAATAGAACTTGATCCGTTTAGTTGTTACTGATTGTGAGATCTGATCATCTCAATCCCCCGAAATATAACTCTCATTGTCAGATTCGCGGCAGTGTCATGGCGCTTGGCTTAGCGCCGATACACTACCGTGTTTCCAGATCTTATTCGTGAATTCCTATTGACCACATATTTTTGTTGTTTTAATAATGGGAGTTCTGTTTTGTCACCTTTATTTTGATTTATGATTTTATCATTTAATTTTCTCCGTTATGTTATGAGTAAGTACGTGTGTCTGCATGCGTGTGTGTACAAACATTTTATTAGACATTTGTCTTACGTTTTAATGTACACTATGAATGTTATTGAAAATCTATAATATGTGCATTTATTATAAAGCATTTTTTATATTATCAATATTTAATTATTATTTTCAATATTATTATTATTTTCTTTCAGATTACATTTAAATGTGATTACAATTTTTAAATAAAAAAAAGGAAATAAGGTATAGTATATTAGTTGATTAATCAATTTAAAGTATATATAATTTTATTAGTAAAACAATAAAATATTACTAAAAATCAGTCGATGTAACTGGTGTATCAAATCGAATTGTGTGCAAATACGTTGCCATTGAAATTAAAATAATTAATCAATTAAGTTATTTTTATACAAATAATTTTTAATAAGGTTAATAGTTATCTTTAATTTTTAGGAATTCAAAATTACACATTTAATTTAAATATTATTATTAAATTCATATTAATTAAATTAAATTTATAACTATATTAAGAATTTGAGTTTAAATTTAAATATATTAAAATTTTTAACTCGTATTCAATTTGTAATATTAAAATTATATTTAATGTTTTATATTATTAGATTGTAATTAGTTTTAATACATTTGACTAATATAAATTAAACTTATTTTTAATTGTTGGATTGATATTGGTTTTAATTTTAAATTATATTTAAATTTTTTTAAATTAAAATCGTTAAACCAAAATTAATAATTTTAATTTTAATTAAAGTTGCCTCTTATTTGAATTGAAGTTTTTACTTGTGAATTGAAATTAGTTTTTAAATTGGTTTTAATTGGATTTGATTTTGATTTTTATTGAAATTGGTTTTGATACAAATTGAAAATTATATTTTAATTTGTGAATGAAACTTACCATTAATTAAATTGACATTGACTTTGGATTGAACAGAAATTGTTTTTAACTGAATTTGGCTTTGAGTTATTGATTATAATTAACTTTGATTTGAATTATAATTGGCTTTGACTTAAATTGAAATTGATTATTTGGATTAAAATTATGCCTCGAAGAAAGATAGTTCGAACAGTTGAAGAAGAGGAAGAATTTCAGCGTATTAAACGAGAAAGAAAGGCAAAATGGCAGGCTGAAAACCGAGAAAAAAAACGAATGATGATAAATACAGATTGTCAATCTTCGTCAAATATTAACGAGATTTCTTTAGATATACCACAAACTTCTTCAAATTTTGCAAGAACGATAATAGATTCTCAGACATCTTCATCATCTATGAGAGTGGTATATCCACTAAGCGAAACATATACTACTGCACCACAAGTAATTGATACAACAGCTATTACAAATATTTCTATAATAAGAGATAATAATGAAGTTACTGCTGTAAATGATAGTATAAAATTACTTAATGTTAATGATGAAATAACTGAAAATGTTAATAAATCTAATGTGGAAGTTATATTAAATAATAATATAACTATATCTGTACCTAGCACATCGAATAGATTAACAAGTTTAGATAATAGATTTGAAGAATCAATCATTTTATATGAAGAATCAACTCCAGATATTATTTCAACAAATGACAAAGTACTAAAATCAAAATCAATGTCTCCTAATACAGCTAATAGAAGTAAAAAAATAAAATGGAAGGAAAACTATCGAGCATTAGAAAAAGGTTATATAAATTTAAATGTATCTAATGTTGTTCAAAACATTGAAGAACATTATATAGGAGAAATGAATATATATTGCGAACATTGTGGTGCAAAACATTTTAAACCTGAAAAAGTAGCTAATAAAGGAAATTCATTTAATGATTGCTGCAGTCACGGGTCTGTTGAATTAGATCCTTTACCACAACTTCCGCATGAACTTTATAAATTATTCAATGGAAATCATTTAAAATCAAATCATTTTTATAATCGTATTCGTGGTTACAACAATGCGTTTTCATTTGCGTCATTTAATGCCAAAATATCAGATTTAAGTGCGCAAAGACGTGGACCTTATTGTTTTAAAATTCAAGGACAAATTTATTATCAAATTAATACCGCGTTATATCCCACATCTAACGAAATACCAAGTTATGGTCAACTTTTCATTGTAGATAATAATGAAGCAACAGAATGTCGATTACATCGAAATTCGAATCTTGATGAAGAAATCTTACGTTTAATAGATAATATAATACGTACAAATAATATTTTTGCTCAATCATATCGAATGATGCACGAAGAAATTCAAGCACAACAGCAAATTGAAAATATACCTGACTTACAATTAGGCTTTTTAACAAAAAGAGGTGTCGATCGTGGTCGATATAACATACAAAGAGTGAATGAAGTAGCAGCTGTCTTTTCTACCACTGCAGATGGAGAAATTCCAGAAACGTACATAACGATTTATAATAAAAGTAACAAGAAATTACAACAAGTCAGTACAATGGATCCTAATGTAGAACCATGGATTTATCCATTGTATTACCCGTATGGTAATCAAGGTTGGCATAGTAATTTACTACGTAAAAATATTAATAAACGAGTAAGTAGAACTGCTTACATAAAATATCGAATAGCTGTACGTGATAATTTTAACATTTTCATTATGGGAAGACGATTGTTTCAACAATGGCTTGTGGATAATTATGTTAAAATTGAAAAAGATAGAATTAATTATTGTAAACAAAATCAAAAACAACTGCGAGCTGAAAGTTATCAAGGATTAATTGATTATTTGACAAATACTGCTAATAATAATGATGCTCATATAGGAAAAATGATTATACTTCCATCGACGTTTGTAGGATCACCACGTAATATGTTACAGCATTATCAGGATGCGATGGCTATTGTTAGAAAATACGGAAAACCAGATCTTTTTATTACTATGACTTGTAATCCAAATTGGCGCGAAATTAGAGAAAATTTATTGCCAAATCAACAACCTGCAGATAGACCAGATATTTGTGCTCGTGTATTTGATATAAAAAAAAATTATTTGATTGATATTATTGTTAGACAAAAATTGTTTGGTGAAGTTCTAGCATATGTTTATGTAATAGAATTTCAAAAACGAGGATTACCACACATACATTTGTTGGTTACTTTGAAACAAAATTATAAAATATTAAATCCTGAAGCAGTTGATAGATTTATTTCAGCAGAAATTCCTAATCCTGATGAAAATGCAAATTTACATAATGTAGTAATGAAACATATGATTCATGGGCCATGTGGAGATTGGTGTTTGATAAACAACAAATGTTCGAAACATTTTCCAAAACAGTTTCAATCTGAAACGATCATGGATGAAGATGGTTATCCACAATATCGTCGACGAAATAATGAATTGTTTTACGAAAGACCTGGAAGATTTATTGTTAATAATCGATATGTCGTTCCGTATAATCCAACGCTTTTACTACTACTTAACAGTCATATTAATGTGGAAATAGTTTCGAGTATACGATCTGTGAAATATTTGTATAAATATATTTATAAAGGTCACGATGCTGCATCTATAATCATTGGAGAAAATGTGGATAAAACGGTAATTTATGATGAAATTCGAGATTTTATCGAAGCTCGTTATGTTGGGCCTGTGGAAGCATGTTGGCGTATTTTGAGCAAATCTTTACAAGAAAAGAGTCATGCTATTTTTCGTTTACCGGTACATTTGCCAAATGAACATAGTGTAATCATTGATGAGAATGTTAATAATGATGCAATAAGATCGGCTGTAGAACGAGTGACGATGTTATTGGATTATTTTGAATTAAATACTCGAGATGATGAAGCAAAACAATATTTATATAGTGACATACCATCTCATTATGTATTTAAAAAAATAACAGTTAATGGTAAAACCATTAATCGTTGGGAAAAACGTCAAAGGCATTTTAATTGTATTGGTCGAATGTATTCTGTCAGTCCATCTCAGGTAGAATTATTCCATCTACGTATACTTTTACTACATGTAAAAGGAGCGACAAATTTTCAAGAATTAAGAACGGTTAATAATGAAATACATCAAACCTTTACAGCTGCGTGTTTAGCATTAGGACTCATAGAAGATGACAACGAATGGTATCGCGCAATGAATGAAGCTAAAGTTTGGATGATGCCAAGGCGACTTCGTAATTTATTCGTTCGAATTTTAATTCATTGTCAACCAATTCATCCACAGAAATTATGGGATGAGTTTAAAAGGGATATGTCGGAAGATTATATAAGACGATATGGACTTATAATAGGAATAAAGAAAGCTTATAACTATATTACTAATTCACTACAAAAGGAAGGATCTAATATAACTAATTTTTTGGAAATAGAACAAGTTATTGAGGAACAAGAGATAAAAAATACAGAAGAAGATCAAGAAGATACATTGATAGGTATGCGACAATATAAACAGCTAAATGTAAAACAAAAGGAAATTGTTGACACAATTTTAGCATCAGTAGATACTAATAATAATAGTAATACATGTTTTTATATTGATGGTCCAGGTGGATCTGGTAAAACTTTCATTTATACAACCTTGTATTATTTACTTAAAAGTAGAGAAAAAGTAATAAATACGATGGCATTTACTGGTATTGCTGCGACATTACTTCCAAATGGAAGAACGGTGCATAAAGTTTTTGGATTACCGGTACCTCTTTTTGCTGATTCTACATCAAACATTAAAGTTCAGTCTAAAGAAGCTGATAATATAAAACTTGTGGATATTTTAGATGAAGCTCCTATGGCGCCACGTTATGTGTTGGAAATAATGGATCGAATATTACGCGATATAATGCAAAATAATTTATATTTTGGTGGTAAAATAGTGCTACTCGGTGGAGATTTTAGACAATTATTACCTATAAAAGAAAGAGCTACTCGTAATGAAATTATAAATTTATCCATAAAATTTAGTACTCTGTGGCCACAATTTAAAATATTTTCATTAACGGAGAATGTAAGAACTTTACCACAAGAGCAAGAATTTGCACAATTTTTATTAGATTTAGGTAATGGTACTTTAAATGATTACTTAGATAATGTTCAAATTCCTAAAAGATACATAGCGAACACTGATTCGGATATGATAAAAGATACATATGGGGATATAATAACACATAAAAGGTATAATATTATAGCTAATCACGTTATATTATCTGCAAGAAATGCTGATGTGGATGAAATAAATAGGAAAGTAGTTAATTTATTGGATGAAACAACAGAAAGAATTTATACAAGTGTGGATACTGTTGAAATTACCGATAACGAAGGTATATGTGAAGCAATTACAACAGAATATCTGAATTCTTTAAATCCATCGAGTCTTCCACCACATGAATTACGCTTAAGAAAATATACTGTTATTATGCTGATTCGAAACCTTAATATTAGGTTTATGTAATGGTACTCGTCTATTAATTTTAGATTTAGGTAATCATTTATTACGATGTGAAGTTTTATCAGGTAATAAGATTGGAGAAATTGTTTTTCTTAATCGTATTACTTTATACTGTGAAAATATATACCCATTCACTTTTAAAAGAAGACAATTTCCAGTAAAATTGGCATTTGCTATGACTATAAAATAAATCACAAGGGCAAACTTTCGAAAAGGTTGCAGTAGATCTTCGAAAAAATATTTTTAATCACGGTCAATTGTATGTTGCATTATCAAGGGTACGTTCTGGGGATTCATTAAAAGTTTATTTAGAAGATAATAATCTGAATTGTGTAAAAAATTACGTTTACAAAGAAGTTCTTGAATGATGATACACGAATAAGGTCAAACAATGAAGTCAATTTCTGAAAATTTGTTAAAGTAAGATGCTTGAATCGAGTAACGTCTACCTAATTTATTTAATTTTTTACAAATTCTATTTATGAAAATATTAATGTAAATTGACAAGGGAACACGATTATATATCCTCCCCCGATCTTTGCAAGCTTTTGATATGTTGTTCTGTAAATAAAACTAAGAGACGCATGTATTTATATATATACATATATTCGACTAAGTTGCATGTCAGTGTAATGAAAACATTATTTTAAAAGAATCAGTATTTTTCTTTTGACACTTTAATGAAAATTCAATGGTTTTCAGAGTTATTTAGAACAGCAAAAAATTATTTTTTTTAAATAAATAACTTTTATTTTAAATAAATAATTAAAAAATTTTTTTATTATAATTGTAAAGTATTCTCTTGTATGTATGTTTCAAGCCATTTAACTGAAAAAAAATTTTTATTATCGATAGACAGAATTAAAAATCGTCATTCTTTGATGTAAACTCTTTACATATAGCAAACAAATAACAAAAATTAAGTGGACTTTATTTATAAATTTACAATTCTTAAATCTCAGAAATCTCAATTTTCGTATAATTATAGATAATTATAACATTAAATAGAACAATATTTTACGATATTAAAATCGTAGTTTTAATTATTTTTAAATTGAAAGATTCAAGAGTACTCTTTTATATAACAATAATCAATAACATTAAACAGAGCGAGTAAGAGTCGAATTACAATTAAAATTCCAAAACACGGAATATGACAAAATGGCGTGAAAAATTAGGTGATATTCTTCGCAATATATTAGAATAAATTATCAGAGAAATTTAGAATTTTAATTGGAATTCGACTCTTACTCGCCTTGTTTAATGTTTTATTGTTTATTTATTTTTAGCTACGTTCGTTAATGCAAATCTGAGACGTCGAAGTGCTCTTATATTATAGCATATGTCACGTGCAATGTAGAAAAAGAGCATTCCGACGCCTCAGATTTGCATTGTCGAACACAACTTTTGAAGAGATATAAATAGATCACCAATGGTGATCTCATCAGGAAACACTATAGTGTTTCGGCGCTAAACATAGTGCATTGACGTAGCGCAAGACCAGTCATATTCTTTTACGTGAACTGGCGATTTAATTTTTTGTGTTGTCACAGTTGATTGAAGACAAAACGAATAATCGGACTTTTGTTAATGATATATTCTGAAGTCCACTAATAAAAAGGTCGCTAATAAAAATAAGAATTTTTTCAAGATTATTTTCTAGCGTCCTCCTCTTTATTGAGGAAAACAAAAAAAAATATTCGAAAAAGATATAAAATATATAATGAGAAGTGGATTAGGCCTAATGGGGAAACCACTATAAAAAAAAAACGCATCACGTTATCTACCGCAAGGTGATGTGGAAATGATAACATTTTGTCATATTCTAATTGTAGAAAAGATATTATTTTTTTATATGCAAATAAACATATATAATATCTTAAAATCTGTCAGATACAACTTTATTTTTATTTTAAAGTCAAGAAAAAATTAAATTCTTGTCGACCAGTGTCATTTAAAAAATATTTTTTACGCGCTCACATTTGAGGTCATTACCTGTGGTTGACATAGATTAGAATTAATGTCTCTTAAAAGATCCTATATCTATATTGTTTATTCAATAAGAGAATTGAAATTAAGAAATACGTGTTTATATTTTTTAAAATTAATTATAATTAATTGTAATTAGTTATATTTAATTGTAATTATGACAAAAATCTATTTTCGAAATTATTTTTTTAAGAAATTCTGGGAAGTTATTTTTTTTTTTTTTTTTCAGAATTTCAGCTTTCTATTTATTTTTTTCACCTCTTCTTTAATTATTCATATTAGTGTGTTCTGTAAGATGAAATTGACATCAGATTTTATTTCTCGATTGTGAGGGAACTCACTATGATTAAGCATCATTTGATACTTTATGTTATTTTTAATTTATAATTTATTTATGTAATTTAAATGGTCTCTGAAGACTCAAAAATGAGCGGAAACATATAAGCACAATTGTTATACCGTACACAATTGTTGTACACAATTGTACACAATCGTACACAATTATTATACCGTACTTGTGACTCTTCTATTTAGAAGAATAATTATGTTAATATTATATATTTATGTTAATATTATATAATTATGTTAATATTATACATTCTTTTTATCAAGTTAACATTCAATAGAAATTTAAAAATATAAAAATAAGCGCGTTAAAAGTTTATTTAGAATAGAATAAATTGTATAGGGCAACATAATTATATCGGTATGATTTTGATTACAATTTCTTTTCTAAATTGAAATAATGTTCAAAAGAAGAACAAAATAAATGGTAATCGAAGTATTTTATATTTAATAATTATTAAAAGTATATTATGAATGAACAAAATTCGTAAAGGCGCGCGCGTTAGCGCGCGTTGTGTGCTAGTCCATAATAAAAAAACTCATGTGTACCACGAAGTGCGTTGAGTTCGATAGGTATTGTTGACTCTTTTCTGTGTATGTGATTGGCCGATTTTGAGATAAATGAAATAAATATGAGACGTGTTAAAGAGGCGCGCGCGTAGCGCGCGCCGTTCAATTCAATGGGACAAAGTGACAGTTTTATAGAATAATATGGGGGTTAGTGCAATTGAGAGAGCGAGAGATTGCGAAAAGGATAACGAGTGAGATAACGAGATGTTGAGAGAGCGAGCGAGAGAGCGTAAGTACGAGAAAGAAATCGAGGAAGCGGGCGAGAGTGCAAACGAGAGAGCGAGAGAGCGAGCAAGAGAGGGTTAGTGCAATTGAGAGAGCGTGCGAGAGAGCGTAAGTGCGAGTAAGAGAGCGAGGGAGCAAACGAGAGAGTGAGAGTGCGAGCAAGAGAGCATGTGTCTTAATGAGAGAGCGAGAGAGCGAGAAAGAGAGTGAAAAAGCAAGAGAGATAACGAGAGCTTGAGAGAGCGTGCGAGAGAGCGTAAGTGCGAGTAAGTGAGCGAGGGAGCGAAAGAGAGTGCAAACGAGAGAGTGAGAGAGCGAGCAAGAGAGGGTTAGTGCAATTGAGAGAGCGAGATTGCTGGAAGAGAAGAGCGAAAAAGCGAGAGAGATAACGAGAGTTTGAGAGAGCGTGCGAGAGAGCGTAAGTGCGAGTAAAAGAGCGAGGGAGCGAACGAGAGAGTGACAGTGTGAGCAAGAGAGCGTGTGTGTCATTAGCATGAGAGAGCGAGAGAGCGAGAAAGAGAGTGAAAAAGCGAGAGAGATAACGAGAGCTTGAGAGAGCGTGCGAGAGAGCGTAAGTGCGAGTAAGAGAGCGAGGGAGCGAAAGAGAGTGCAAACGAGAGAGTGACAGTGTGAGCAAGAGAGCGTGTGTGCTAATGAGAGAGCGAGAGAGCGAGAAAGAGAGTGAAAAAAGCGAGCGAGCGAGAGAGCGAGATTGCGAGGAGAGCGAAAAAGAGAGCGTAGCTTTAATAGTAGCTTTAATATTACCGTATATTTTTTCAGTTTTTTATATGGAATAATGGTATATACGTTGCATCCACAAAAATAAAAGCACAATTATTTAGCGAGGAAGATTCGAATCCTCAAGAAAACGTTGGAGATTTGATTTTAGATGCATTT
This sequence comes from Cyphomyrmex costatus, assembly GCF_001594065.2. NCBI lineage: Eukaryota > Metazoa > Arthropoda > Insecta > Hymenoptera > Formicidae > Cyphomyrmex > Cyphomyrmex costatus. The sequence goes on along the minus strand of NW_017280217.1, from coordinate 77,555 downwards.
AAATCCAATCCAAATTTTATCGGACAGGTAACGCTTTCAAACAACAAAAATTACTTTATACTACATGGATAGATAGCAGAATATTGGTTAATATTGTATAAACAGCGTGAAAGTAAAATATTACTAAATATTATAAATGCAATATATTAATTAACAATAATACGACTCGCAGGTGAATGCGAAGACGGGAGAACAGCTTACATTTCAACAGATGAGAGAAAATAGTGTGAAATGTGCATTATGGCTAAAAAGAAAAGGTATAAAAAAAGGTGATGTATTAGCAATATGCACACGCAATTCATCAGTCGTTTATGCGCCGTTTTTAGCGAACATATATATCGGCGCTATTGTAAATCCGTGGGAGGAAATGTATTTCGCAAGTAAATTTGAGCTTGAGAGAACGTGCGAGAGAGCGTAAGTGCGAGTAAGAGAGCGTGAGTGCAAACGAGAGAGTGAGAGAGCGAGCAAGAGAGCG
>NW_017280217.1:63370-77002 GCF_001594065.2 Cyphomyrmex costatus | reverse complement strand
AATAAATTAATAATATTAATAAAATTAATGAAAGATAGAGAAAGCGCGCGCGTCAGCGCGCGCTGCGTGCTAGTATGTTAAAAATGTGTACAAAAATTTGAAGTTAATGCGTTTTTGTTTAATTTATAAGGGGTCTCTTTTACGGCTGATGAGGACTCTGTGAAGTCGAAACGTACCGTATATTAATGTTACCATTACAATAAATTTATAGATACTAGAACATAACAAGCGCGCGCTTCGCGCGCGTCATTAAAATTTTCATTTAATAAAAAATGACATAGTAAAGCGTAAATTTTTATATTTACCATTAATTTTCTTTTTTTTTAACATCTTAAGATCGTTTTGAATATATGAATCGACTATAAATATTGATATATGACTATTGCTTTTTTATTGACTTTTTTTTGTTAATCATACACATTCATTGATATTCTTAGCTGCTCTGATAGAGGCCTTATAGTTATGCTTACCAGATACAAATATTTTTCTTGGAGACATAAAATGTATTAATAAACATAAAATATTAATAGCCTTTGCATTTTCAAAGTCTAAAGTTATCAACTCATAGATTGGAGATATCTACAAAGTTTTCACTTTCCACTATTTTTGATAAATTTTTGTCTTCACATTGTTTCAGATTTTTAAAGAGAACTGAGTAACACTTTTCAATGTTTTATTGTACTATATGCATTATATATGTATATGTACGTATACATATATGTATATATGTATACATAATTTAAACCACATTAAATTAATTGTTAAAATATATAAATATAAATATTAGAGGAAAGCCCCCTATTATGAGATAGGCGCTTAACATGAGATAGCGGCGTTTCTGCTAAACTAATAAATGCTATCTGTTGATTCTATCATGAAATTATTGCTCTTGGATTGAAAACTATTTAGTGGAAAATTCATTGTTAGATCATGCCTACAGTAATTGTAAAATAAAATTTTAGAGTTTGAATGTTTTCGAGTTTCATTGAGATAAGCCTTTAATCTCTGTTTATTATTTAATAAGTAATTATTTGGCAATAAATTCTTCATGTAGTAATAGAGTAAGATCGTACTGATAGAAAAATACGAAATATGTTGAATTGTTTAATTAAAGAAGTTAGATTTGATGATCGTAAAGCTGTAAGACGTGATACTCGTAATATGAGATATCCAGGATATTTCTAATATGAAATAATCTATACTTCTGTGCCCAAGTGAAAATCAATGTTAAAGTATAAATGTTATTGTACAATAATAAAAAGAATAACCGGAATGAACATTGAGGATCTGTTTCTGCAATACTTCATTTCAATTACTACTGAAGACAAATCCTGAATACAATGCATCACATGCTCAATCTACGCGCATAGGCTGTACTCGTTGATATGTTAGAAACATCAAATAAAGTTTTTTTAATTCTAATACTGATGTACTTTGTGCTTTATTATCGATTTTTCGGGGTATCTCATACTAGGAGCACAATTTTTCGATTTAGCGATTTGTTCACCTTTTACATTTCTTTAATTAAAAAATAAAATAAAATTTGAATTAAATTTTACATAACACTATCTTAAAGCTTATTAAATTGTCTTCAAAATGACCTATTATTTTTTTTAATTCTACCAATAAACAATTAGTAATTACACAAAATGAACTCGGTATCTCATAATAGGGGCCTCTCTTCTACATATATATTTATGTATTATATATGCATATATAAATCAAATTGAAAATATATTTTTTCTTAATTGCAATTGTATATTTCTTTGAGAAGAAGCAAATTATATAAAAAAATGTATGAGTCATTTAGAAAAATAATACTGGCTCAGAAAACATACACATATTGCTACATATAGCTACATATTCCTAAGTAGCTTTTTAAATAACATTGTACATAATAATTTTTTAACTTTAAAAAATTTTTTATACAAATGTTAATAATTTAACAAAACTTGTTAATTGTGACATGCTTCTCTCCTATAATGTTGAAAATTTTAAAACTGAGGAATTTTTTTATTACACTTCCCGCAAAAAATGACAAAAAAAATAACAAATGTGACGTATTTTTAACAATTGTAGCAATTTGTAGGAAAATCGACAAAATATCAATTAAATTAATCTTTAGAAAAAATTTTTTCTAAATTTTTTTTTTATATATTTACTTATACTTTATCTTTATCAGTTGACGCGGTAGTGCCTCCGGCTATGTTCAAAAACTGAAAGACATTACAAGTCTTATCCCGAGCCACCAAGTTCATTTTTGGGGGATGCATAACTACTAAAATATAAAAAATGTTGAAATGAACGTTATATGTCCTGAAAGGCGGCATCACCACGAGTAATTTGATCCAAAAAAATTTTTAATCGGTCAAGCCGTTCTGGAGATACAAGCGGTCGAAAAGTGATGATTTTAATGCAAGTTTCTGTCTGTCTGTCTGTATGTATGTCCGTATGTCCGTCCGTCCATCCGTCCAAAATATGTAACTAAGTATTTACATATTAACATCCCCTCTCACCTTTTACTCACACCTCCACCATCTTCGACCCGTCGGACCTCCTACACCTGTCCCTCCCCCTTCCCCACTACTCACCCCCACCGCCCCTCTCTTTCGCGATATTTTACTCTCTTTCGTTATTACAACTTTTCAACATCCTCTTTTACTTTTCACTCACACCTCCACCATCTTTGACCCAACGGACCCCACACCCTCTCCCCATCATCCACCTCCACCACCCCTCTCTTTCGCCGTATTTCACTCTCTTTCGTTATTTTTTTATATATATTTGTGATATATTTGTACTCTGAAAAGTAAGTAATATCCGAAAAAAATCATATCATAAAAATTCAAGCCATGTTCAAAAAAAGATACTCAAAAATTTAAACTATTTTATCTAATAATAATATATTACCACGAAAAGTAACTGTTTTACATTTATTTAATAATTTTGTTTTGTAATATGCGATCGCGTTAACAAATAAAAAATAAATAAAAAATTTAAATCTTTTTATCTAATAATGATATATTACCATGAAAAGTAACTGATATATTATTAAAGGTGCCAGTGCCAGTACAAAGTGAACATACATAAAGTGTATGTAACTTTCGGCCGATTTTCGACTAACCTCCGCCTTCCGCTGTTTACCCTCACCTCACCTCCAGCGCGCAGATGTAACTTTCGGCCTATTTTCGAATAGTATTGTTCGGAGATAAATAAACTCTTCCTTCCGCTGTTCCCCTCACCTCACCGCCACGCGCACAGATCAAATGTTGTTCGAGCAACATTTCGACCACTTATATGTCCAGAACGGTTTGATCGATTTTAAATTTTTTTAGCTCAAATTATTCGTGGTGATGCCGCCTTTCAGGACATATATTATATATATATATATAATGTTCGATTCTCAAAATTTTTTATACTTTAGTAGTTATTTTTTATATTTTAGTACCCCCAAAAAATGGACTTTGGTGGCTCGGGATATGAGACTTGCAGTATATTTCAATATTTGAACATGGCCGAAGACACTACCGCGTCTTCTGATAGTATATGTCTATGTATACATATACAGTCAGTCAAGCATAAGAGCATGGACGACAGTTATCAAATAAGAGCGTGATCAGCCTAATTTAAAGAAAACTTTAAATAACAAAATTTTAAAATACATAGATAAATACATTAGATTTGATTAAAGCTAAAATGCAATTACATTAATAATATAATATATAAATAATAATATATAAAAATAAAGTTTAGTTTAAGCGGAGGAGATCATATTTGGTATTCCCTTACTTGTGTTCCCTTGCTCTGTTATTTAGAATCATTTCCTATATGATGTCAGTTTAATAAGTGTACACATATTAATATAATTGCATTTTAGCTCTAATCAAATAGAATGTAACTACGTATATAAAAATTATTTTAACTAAATTTTTCTATAAATTATGCCGACCACACTCATTAGACAGATCAATTAACACGATACGTAAGTGGCATTTATTTTAAAGGGGTGTTTTAAGTTAGCACCCCAACTATAGTTATACGTTTTATCGAATTTCGAGGTGGAATAGTTCTGAGCGGCTTAATAGCTTCAATTTGCGATTGCCTAGAGTTCCTGATATGTAAAAAAAATTAAAAATTTTTGAAGAATTAATTTTTAGATACAATAGTTCTGATGATAATTCCTGCTTCTTTTTGACGATACGAAGAATTCTCTATGATTTTTAATAACATATGCGCTTAATAATCATTTTTTAATAATTTTTTAAAAATGGGTTGCAAACTTTGTAACGAAATTCAAGATCGCATAGTTCTGATTAGCTTAACAGGACTATTTTGTGAATACCTTGAGTTCTTGATACATAAAAAACATTTTTGAAGAATAATAAAATTAAAAAAAAGTAGAAACCTTTGAAAAATTTTTTGAGAGTACCAAGTAGTTCTGAGTAGCGTTTCTTATAGTTCTCAACGAGTCCTATCGAAAACTATTAGATGCAAAAATGATTGAACCAACGGTTTGCAAGATACAGCGACATTTACTAGAAGATCAACAATTTTTAGAGTATATCTCAGAGACCGTTGGTCCAATCACTTTGAGCCCCCTGTTCAGAGTTCTGGACAGTTCTCGGCGAGTTCTGTCGAAAAGTTTCAGGGCTCAAAGCGATTGGAACAACGGTTTCTGAGATATACTCACTCTAAAAATTGTTGATCTTCTGACAAATGTCGTTGTACCTTGCAAACCGTTGATTCAATCGCTTTTGCACCTAATAGTTTTCGATAGGACTCGTCGAGAACTATAAGAAACGTTACTCAGAACTACTCGGTACCCTCAAAAAATATTTCAAAGATTTCTACTATTTTTTAAAATTTTATTTTCTTCAAAAATGTTTGTATTAAGAACTCGGAGTATTCACAAAATAGTTCTGTTAAGCTGATCAGAATTATGCGACCTTGAATTTCGTTAAAAAGTTAGCACCCCATTTTTAAAAAATTATTAAAAAATGATTATTAAGCGCATATGTCATTAAAAATCATAGAGAGCTCTTCGTATCGTCAAAAAGACTTATAAAGACTCTTGAACGTTTTCTTCTTACGAGAAGCAAGTCCGTCTCGTGACGGAGCCATGTATGAAAATAACAAACCTTGCGCGGTTTCTGCTGCCAATCTGTAGTCAAGTTCTATTAGCAGGATCATCTCACAATCTGCTGTCAGATCATGTCAGAATACTCTGCTCGGTTTTTGCAACCAATCCGCTGCAAAATATGTCAGCAGACGTTGTTAGCAGTTTAGCAGCAGTTTTCTAACAATATCTGATAATACAGACTGGCCCGTATTCAGAACGCACTTTTATCGATAAAAGCGCGCTTTTATCTCTGAAATTCTATAGTATACGTGACGTAAACTATAGCATGTTAGCGCGCTAACATCGTTGTTAGCACGTTCTGAATACGGGACATTGTCTACAATTTGTTGTCAATCTGCAATCAAAAATTTTCAACAGGCTCTACACCTAGTCTGTTTTCGCAGGCTTTATTATCAGGACCTTCACATCTTGATAACATATGTCACCAGATAGTAAAATGTTAGCAGAATGTCGTCAGACTGATAGCAGATTTGATCAGAAGATGTTAGCAGACTGACCTCAACTGATGTCGAATTCTGTTCCTGTTTTGTCGACATAACTTATTAACATTCTATGCAAACAGATTGGCAGCAGAAATCAAACAGAACCTTCTGACAGAATCCGATAGCAAATTGGCGACAGAAATCGAGCAGGATCTGCTCACAGAGCCTGACGGTAAACTGACAGCAGAAATCGAACAGGATCTGCTCACAAAGCCTAATGAGAAACTGACAGCAGAAATCGAACAGTTTGCGCTTAAGAGAGTAATCTGAAGATTTTCCTATATTCACCCTACGATTAATACAGAAAAATTAAATAAGAATCATTAAATTCTGAGTTGAAATAATTATAGACATCTTAATGTGTATGATAAATTCCATTTCGTAAATTACATGAGTTCGCATTCTTCATTTTATATTTCAGGTCAATAAAGAAAAAGATAGCAAAAAGTGACATTCTTGTCTATTGTATAAGTAAAATGCTAAGTGTCCTTTGAAACATGAAGAAAATAGTATCACAATTTAAGCTCTAATTTGCAGAACTAAAACATACGATCTGAATGATGTCAGATAACGTGATTTGCAAATTACCTTAAACTGTGATACTATTTTTTTCATGTTTCAAAGGACAAGAATGACAAGAATGTCACTTTTTGCTATCTTACTTTAATAAAAATAAATATCTTACTTTAATATAATTTAAAATATCAATCTCTAATAACGAAAAAATTTAACTATCGATACCCTACTGTGTATGTATAAATCATACTTCTTGTTTGTCCCTTGGATTACGACATTTGACAAAGTCATCTTAAAGAAGACAATTGTCATGTTTCGTATGCTGGATAACGATTAGACATCGTTGTCGACAAATTGACACGATTCTCACCCTTATCAAGGATCTAATTACGAGAATGAAAAATTTTATGGTGGCAGTTTCGTCGTCTTTTCCGTGCCGACGGATTTCTTCGAGAAATGTCCAGTTATATGTTCGGAAACAAGTGTGCAAATATTTTGAAAAGGTATCGCATCAGAAAATCGGCTTCGTCGCTATATCGGTTGATAATCTGTTGAACAGCATCGCTAAACAGATACGCGAGCGGAACAAATTGATGAAACATTGACCTAAAATATAAAATAAATAATGCGAACTCATATTATTTACGAAATGGAACTTATCACACACATTAAGATGTCTACAATTATTTCAACTCAGAACTTAATGATTCTTATTTAATTTTTCTGTATTAATTGTAACATTGAAAATGACCCGATTGGAATCGAAATGTATGTTTTGTTTACGTAATTTTTATATTACGAGTACTGTACAAGCGATTTTTATAATTTGTGCTCTTCAAGTCTCACATTACGAACATGGAAAATAATTTTTGTATCGTTTCAAAAGACTACTTTAAATTCTACTATATAAACATGAGTAAAGTTGTCATAAAGTTATTAAAATATCAAGCTCTAGTAACGAAAAATTTAACTATCGATACCCTACTGTGTATAAATCATGCTTCTTGTCTTCCTTTCTTGTCTTCTTTCCTTTCCTTTCCTTCCCTTTCTTTAAACCTTTCTGTACTCTTTTTTGAAGAATAATGTAACATGTCTCCTTTTCTTTCTAACTAACAAAGGGACGCTCAAGCTAGTATATCACGGATTTGTTTGAAAAAAATTGAGGTGATACTTTGAGACAAAAAATTTACACGTGTTTCGGCATTTTACTCCATAAAGCCCCGATTGGTCAAAAAAAATTAAAAACCAAACAAATTTCTGCGCTAGTGATTGCCAGTTTTGCTTGAAATTTTTCAATTCATTTTTACTTACAAAACTATTACTCGTATAAAAAAGTGATCTATACACTTTTTTCTAAAAAATTCTCAACTTTTCGAAAACATAAGGTGCGATAATAAGCTTGGGCCTATCTTATTTTTAATATAAAAATTAATTTCAATATATATCCGAAATACGAGTCATTTTTTAATATAAAAAAACGCGTTTTCGACTAGAAAAAATTAAAACATGTTATTTGTTTTTGTTATTATGTTTTTGTACGAGTAATAAGGTTTTAATAGATATAAATAGTTTAAAATATATTATTTTTTATAGTAATATCATAATAAAGACATTTAATAATTAATGTTTTCTTAATAGTTAAAAAAAGGTTTTAATAGATATAAATAGTTTAAGCTACCAACCGAGCCATACAGTGATGTGCTTTACGTTTACGAGATAAGGTACTTCAATCACTAGCGCAGAAATTTGTTTGGTTTTTAATTTTTTTTTACCAATCGGGGCTCTATGGAGTAAAATGCCGAAACACGTGTAAATTTTTTTATCTCAAAGTATCACCTCAATTTTTTTCAAACAAATCCGTGATATACTAGCTTGAGCGTCCCCTTGTAAAAATCAAATCAAATACCACACAAAGAATCGATTTACAAACTACAAAGAATTAGAAGAAATAAATTAATAAAAGTTGTAAACTTATTTGATTGCGAGACGATCTTGAACAACGAAGTAACCTCAGTAACCTCAATCTCAAATTGTATTCACGCGTGTCAACGTCAAAATCTCAACAAATCTCAATGACAACTGCTCACGAAGTAAGCGACGCGAAACAACCAATCAGCATCGCGGAAAAGCGACAACAATAAATTCAACAGATTCGAGTTATCGACTTAACATGCATTTTTTAAGAAAGGATATTTAACAACCATTATTGCTCAATTTATTTTTGACCTGGGAGGTTTATTGTTAATTTTAAAAATAAAAATAAGAAGAAGGAGCATATACCACACGCTGGTTGAAAGTAGCGAAAATCTCGTATATTTAATACTACTAAAATTACATAATTATAAACGTTTCGGTCATTAATGTGACCATCTTCAGTATATAAAAAAACTTATAATTTAATTCCCCTAATATATTTTTAATAAAACTAAGTGCTGGGGCACAACTTTTCGCATGTTTGTCAATTATTCTATAATATAAGATATTCATCAGTTATAATTTGTCAATTTTAAAGTCAATTCGCAAATAGAAATGGTGTCAAAATTAAAAGTGATTCGCATACAGATCATATCAAAACGTAACGGTATACAATATAATTTTCTTCATGTCCTTACAATTTAGATAATGAGTTTGTTAAAGTATTGGCATCGACCATGATTTGAGAACAAAAGTTTTCAGACTAAAAAATTTTTTTATAATAGATATTTTCTTTTTTCTTTCTGACTTTTAATTAAAAATAATAAAAAAAGAACAAAAAATTCTATAAATACCTCTGTCTCAAAGGAATTTCGACGACATCCATGTGAAAAGACTAAACGTTGGTCGTTACAAAAAGAGAATGTGGTATGAATTTGTTATTACAAGTAACCTCTTTACATTAAACAAGGAAATATTTTTAGGAGTGGGAAACTAAAGTAGGATGGTAGGGATGATTTAAAAGTGTCGTTATGTAATTATCTGGAAATCTTTCCGTGTCGCTCTGTAAATTTAAACCGTTTAATTGTTTTTTTATGAATATCATTTCAGAAATTGATCTTTTAATGTATGATGGTTCATTATCTAAAATATGAACATTATCCCAATCCATTGTATGGTTATATTCCATTTGATGCTTACTAACAACGGATTTATTTTGTAGTTTTTTAAGATCTGCTTTATGTTCTTTAATTCTAGTTTTTAGGTTCCTTTTTGTTTGACCAACATATGAGCAATCGCAATTAAGACAGTCAATTTTATAAACTACGTTAGTGTTGTTAAATTTATCCAATTTATCTTTACCTAATTTAATGATTTGATTTAAACTATTGATTGGTTTGTAAGCTACTTTGATCTCAGAGTCAACACCAAAAATTCCTTTGAATTTTTCAGACACTTTATTATGGTACGGTACACAGAAAAATTTTTTCCTATTTGCATATGTATCTTTATTGTGTGTATTATCATTATTTTGACTATGTATAAAAGATTTGATTCTATTATTTATTGATGCAAATAAGAAATCGAGAGGATAACCATTATTAGTTAAAGTGATAATTAATTCTTGGATGTTCTTAATGTGGAATTTTGGATGTGAAAAAAGAAGGATGCGATCGAAAAGTGATGTAATCACGCCCTTTTTATGACATAAAGGATGATTGGAATGATAATTGAGGTATCTACCGGAATTAGTTGGTTTTTTAAAAATATCAAATAAAATTCTCCCATTCTCAACACATAGTTTTACGTCTAAGAAATTTATCCAACCATCAATGCTTTCTTCAAGTGTAAATTTAATCCTATTATGGTAGGAATTAAAGGTGTCAAAAACTTTTTTAATTTCTTTGTGAGGAATAGCTAATAGCGTGTCATCCACATATCTATAATATATGGGAATGTCTATATTGATGGTTGATAAAATTTCAGTCTCAAGATCTTCCATAACTATATTAGCGAGTACCGGAGATAAGGGAGATCCCATGGGCATACCGAAAATTTGCTTGTAGAACTTATTATTAAATCTGAAAAAGGTTGAATTAATGATCATATTTAAAGCATCTTTAAACTCATTAAGTGAAATTGATTTTGGTATATGCTCCTTCTTCTTATTTTTATTTTTAACTCAACCACTTGATCTTTAAATAATTGTTAATTTTAATTTTTTTTGTATTTTAATAAAGGAATAAGGATTTAAAGCAATTCATAAAGCGCGTCTAGCTGTTAAAAGCTCATCAAATTGTCCATAATATATTAATAACAAAAAAATCGTCAAACAGTCCACATCTCGTAAACGCAATCGGAGTCAAGAGAAGCGGTCACATAAATGCACAAGAGTCATAGATTAAAAAAAAATTAAGAATTTCAATTGTTATTTTAAGACCCGACACATCTAACTTTCACAATGGTCGATGTAATATTATAATGAGAACTTTGATGATGCAAAGTCAAATCTTGTTTAAGGTCAGAATAATTCGTGTAATTCTTCTGTCTGTCTGGAGGTTAAAACCATTTTTCTGCTTTTTGATATTAACATTTCAGATACAAGACGTTGTCTGTAACAAGGTTCTTCGTCTAGAATGTGAATGTTACACCAATCAAAATCGGTAATTATACAGAATCACTCAAGCAGCTTAAAAATCGGTCAAATTAGGCTCATTCGACGCGTTGTCACTCAAAATGAAAGAATCCGGAAGAAATTTGTGGCGCTCGACCTCGTGAACCGAGATATTAAGCGTTAAAGTTCGAGATTTTAGAGGTTAAGATATCTGTCACTGCTTTAAAAATAACAAATTACTGCTTTAGAAACACAAAAACACTGCTTTAAAAATACAAATTCACTGCTTTAAAAAACAATTCACTGCTTTAAAACAATAGTGGAGCCCCCCCCCGCAGGGGGGGCAGAACCCATTGCATCCACGCACACACTTTTAACGTAGAAGTCATATGCGTGGATACAGTATGCTCCGCTCCCTCAGTCCCTCTATGATTGTACTGTTGCTGTAAAAACAACAATTCGCTGCTTTAAAAACAATAGTGAAACCTCCCCGCAGGAGGGGCGAAACTTATTGCATCCACGCATGTTATACCTACGTTGTAAAAGTGTATGCGTGGATACAGTGGATTCCGCCTCCCCTGCGGGGGGACTCCACTACCCAGCTAACAAGCTCACGTGATAATGACGTGATTATGAAGTGATTTTGATGACAATGCCGTCAAGTGACATAAATGGAACGTTATTTTGACGTCATTTGTAATACCAAAAGTTGACGTCACCGATATGACGTCAACTAGATGTTACATTGACGTCATATATATGACCATTACTAATTAATTATTTTTTGTTATTATTTGTGTATTATTATTTGATGTATCATTTTATACTTTAATATTCGATGAAAAACAAGGATAAAATGATATGTCATGCACATTACACTTACGGAAATGATACATATACTAATACATACACTAATACATACACTATCATATAAACACATAAACCATCTGTTTTCAATATTTCCATTGAACAGATATATCACAATTATACAGACATTGACATACAGATTCGTGGGTCATCGAAGTACAGCAGTTCCCGTACGATTGTCAAGGTTAAGCATGCGAGGTCGTGGTACAACTTCGGATGGGTGACCGTTTGGGATGCATCATGAAAAAAAATTAATTCTCGAATTTAGAGAAAATTTTTTTTTCAGTAATTAGGGAAAACTGACCGGTATTTTACTTAAATTTCTACACAAAGCATATACGAATTTACTACTGCATTATTGCACTAGTAGTGACACTAATAGTACTTTTTAGTCATATTTACGTCTCCCTGACGTAATAAAATAACGTCAATAAGATGTGACATAATCACGTGATATATACGTCAGAATAACGTTACTTTTATGTCATAATTGACGTTATTTGTACCAAAAATTTACGTCATTATCACGTGACCTTGCTAGCTGGGTATTGTTTTAAAGCAGTGAATTGTTTTTTAAAGCAGTGAATTTGTATTTTTAAAGCAGTGTTTTTGTGTTTCTAAAGCAGTAATTTGTTATTTTTAAAGCAGTGACAGATATCTTAACTTCTAAAATCTCGAACTTTAACGCTAAATATTTCGGTTCATAGGGCAAAGCGACACTTTTTTCTGCCAGATTCTATCGTTTCATGCAAAAACGCGTCGAATAAGCCTAATTTGATCGATTTTTAAGCTGCTTGAGTGATTCTGTATAATTACCTCAAAATCATGTCCCTGTTGCAATCTATGTTAGTTATCAATCTGATCAGTTATCACCGATTTAAAAGACGTGTTCCAACGTATATGATTACGGTGTTCTGCAATACATGTTTTCAATTGTTTTCCTGTCTGTCCTATATACTTTGCGTTATGCCTGGTTTATGCTTCGGTCTTAAGGTCTTAATCCTAAAATTCAGCCAATACAGTTAAAATTTCGGTTAGAACTGGCAGCTTTATTGGTTGAATTTTAAGATCTTAGGATTAAGACCTGAAGCATAAACCAGGCATCACACTCATTGCAATTAATTTTATAAACCATGTTAGATTTACAACTTGGAGTGAATAGATCTTTGTGTATAGGTCCGAATTCATAGGCCGGTATTCATAGTCGGTTCTTATTTCAAGACTGTCTTAAGTAATGTCTTAAGATGCTAAAGCGGTCCTCTGATTGGTTCGTAAGGCGAGAAACACACACTTTTGCATAACGCATAAAGCATGTGCATAAGGAATTTCATTGGCCCATTTTCTTATGCATGAGTCAATGGACCAATCAAATTCTTTATGTATATGGTTTATGCGTTATGCAAAAGTCTGTGCTCCCCGCTTTACTCTTTAAGACTGAACTTAAGATGGTCTTGAATATAAGAACTGACTATGTATACCGGCCATAGACCAATCTCAGATTTCAAGATCGGTTTCCAATCTCGAATCTCCAAAATAAATTTCAGTACTAGTTGGTAATCATCAAATTCAATTCTTCGTGACTGAACGACAGCGGGAACGGTAAATAAAACGTGGTGACTCGTGAGGTTATTTCCGAAGAACCACCCTACAGGTAAGGTTATAAATATCTATAATATATAAAATTATATATATATATAGAAGTTAGATAGAACTTATGATTGTTTGTTTTGAATTTATAATAATAAATACAGTCTTGACATAGAGATAACTTACATGAGGTTTATTCGTGAGATGACTGTTGTACTTGTAACTACTGTGATTTGACTGCATTATATCAATTTATTGTAATGAAAGAGAGTTACAATTAGCATCTGAAATTTTCGTGAGTTTTCAAATTGGAGTTATGTTGTTGACTTTATAATGTAAGAGGAATATTACTGTAGAATCATGATGCGGATTTGGCGTTGAGAGATGACTCTTTTTCAAATTGGATATCAATACACAATGACGACTAATAGATAAGTCTCCATTTATAATTTCATTGGATGTTATTTATAATTTATATGACTGAAGAGGACTTCTGTATGAGTCGAAACGTT
>NW_017280217.1:57202-62811 GCF_001594065.2 Cyphomyrmex costatus | reverse complement strand
AACGTTTCGACTCATACAGAAGTCCTCTTCAGTCATATAAATTATAAATAACATCCAATGAAATTATAAATGGAGACTTATCTATTAGTCGTCATTGTGTATTGATATCCAATTTGAAAAAGAGTCATCTCTCAACGCCAAATCCGCATCATGATTCTACAGTAATATTCCTCTTACATTATAAAGTCAACAACATAACTCCAATTTGAAAACTCACGAAAATTTCAGATGCTAATTGTAACTCTCTTTCATTACAATAAATTGATATAATGCAGTCAAATCACAGTAGTTACAAGTACAACAGTCATCTCACGAATAAACCTCATGTAAGTTATCTCTATGTCAAGACTGTATTTATTATTATAAATTCAAAACAAACAATCATAAGTTCTATCTAACTTCTATATATATATATAATTTTATATATTATAGATATTTATAACCTTACCTATAGGGTGGTTCTTCGGAAATAACCTCACGAGTCACCACGTTTTATTTACCGTTCCCGCTGTCGTTCAGTCACGAAGAATTGAATTTGATGATTACCAACTAGTACTGAAATTTATTTTGGAGATTCGAGATTGGAAACCGATCTTGAAATCTGAGATTGGTCTATGAATTCGGACCTTAATGTATTTTTGCAATTTGTTAGTGCTAAAGAAAGAAACTCTGATATCGTTCTTATTAAAATTTTTGAATTTTTTAGTTAAAATAGGAACAAAAGGTACTGTGAACCAGGATGGAATGATGGATGTATCGGTATTATTGTCATTTTCAATATTTTGCCATGTTTAATGTTCTTAATTCTGACGTTAACGTTGTCAAAAATAAATTTAAGAGGGTAATTGTTTTCCTTCAAAATATTAATCTTTAATATCAATTTTTAATAAAATTGTTCAAATAAAGAATAACTTTATTAATCTATGACTCTTGTACATTTATGACCGCTTCTCCGATTGCGTTTATATGAGATGTGGACTGTTTGATGATCTTTTTGCTATTAATATGTTATGGACAATTTGATGAGTTTTTAATAGCTATAAGACGCGCTTTATGAATTTTGTATCAAATCCTTATTCTTTTAATTAAAACAAGGTGAAGGACAATGAGAGTCAATTCGTAAGTAAACAAAAAAGCGATTATAACATTAAAATTATGATATGAATTTTTAAAGAAAAAGAATACAATGAAATACTTAGCCGCTTTAAACACAATTAAAAATTAGAATATCAGTCAATATATAATAATATAAAAAAAATCGCTCGATGTAAAATGTCGTAACAAGTTTCGACTCTTGGTTTGAGTCCTCTTCAGACGTTCAACAAAAATTCCTTATTCCAATATTAAGATAACACACCTCTCACTGACTCCTCGATTTCTTTTTTCGTTACACAACATTGGCAATATAAGATGGCAAAATCGTATATTGAAACAATGTATCTGTAACTTGGCATGAGAACAAAATCAAAAGATGTGAAAATAATGAAATTCGAAAAAATAAAAAAATAAATTGTCTAACTCACCAGCGAAAACAATTTGTCAGTTTACAATATAAATAAAATAAAATAAAAAAAGTCATAGAGTAAAATGAACATAAAAATAATATAAAACATTTTCACAAAACTTATTGTATAAAATATGTAAAATAAAACGAATGCAAGGATTAAGTGTACCGAAACGTTTAACTGTCTTGCAAATACTGTGATATAACAACAAAACTAAGCAGTGTGTCGATTATCGATAACAAAAGATCAAACCTTATTTACAATGGGAATATAAGAATCGTGAAGACCTTCAGTGTCCGTATGTAAATTAAGACTATTTTTCTGCTTTTTAATGTTTAGCATCTCAGAAATTATTCGCTTTCTATAATTAGGTTCATCTAAAATTTTAACATCTTCCCATTGAAAGTCATGATCATATTGCAATCTGTGATCCGTAATAACCGAACGGTTAGAAGTATTATGTCTAATATGGCTACGGTGTTCATTAATTCTGGTTTTCAGCTGCCTTCCAGTCTGTCCTACATAAGACGCATCACAATCATTACATTGGATTCTATACACCACATTACTCTTGGATGTGTGCAACAGACTATCCTTCTGTACCTTAATGTATTTACCCATCTTATTAGGACTATGGAAAGAAACTTTAATTTCATCACTGTTAAAACGTTTGAATTTTTTAGTATGAAAAGGTATGAAAGGTACCGTAAGCCAAGAAACAGCTTTTTTATTCTCCAATTCATTAAGCTTTTCAACATGAGAAATTTGTCTATTTCTTTGCAAAAGTTTTATTCGTTGGTTGATTGTGTCAAAAATAAATGAGAGTGGATAGTCATTATCAAGTAAAATATTAATTATAAGTATTAAATTCTTTTCATGGAATACTACGTCTGAAAGTAAAAAAACTCTATCAACCAACGAATAAATTACGCCTTTTTTTTGAGAAATTGGATGGTTAGACAGAAAATTAAGAAATCTGCCTGAGAATGTGGGCTTACGGTACCAATCAAACCTGAATCTGTTATTAATTATTGTTATTGTGGTGTCTAGAAATTCCAATTTGTCACCTCCAATTTCACATGTAAATTGGAGACGTGGATGGAATGCATTGAAAACCAGAAGTAATGTGTCAATTTTTTCAGAATCAACCATAGTACAAATATCGTCTACATATCTGAAATAAAAGAGGGTGTCAATATTACAAGACGACAGAGACAAAAACTCCAATCTACTCATCACAAGATAAGCAATAATGGGAGATAAAGGAGAGCCCATGGGAGTGCCAAAACACTGCTTGTAAATCTTATTGTCAAACATAAAATATGTTGAACCCAGAATAAATTTAACAGCCTCTAAGAATTCATCCTTCGATAAAGAACAGCCTCTAGATATGAAGCTCCATTTTTCATTAACACAGTCAATGGCTATGTCTATTGGAATATTCGTAAAAAGTGATGTAACGATATAAGTTTATAATTATCTTTTACTGCAATATTATTTATTTTATCTATTAATTGAAAACTGTTCTTGATGTAGCTGTCTGTCTTTGGAATCGTTAAGTATAAAATATTATGTAAAAAGGTAGCCAAAGTGTATAGAATCCAATGTAATGATTGTGATGTGTCTTATGTAAGACAGACTGGAAGGCAGCTGAAAACCAGAATTAATGAACACCGTAGCCATATTAGACATAATACTTCTAACCGTTCGGTTATTACGGATCACAGATTGCAATATGATCATGACTTTCAATGGGAAGATGTTAAAATTTTAGATGAAGAACCTAATTATAGAAAGCGAATAATTTCTGAGATGCTAAACATTAAAAAGCAGAAAAATAGTCTTAATTTACATACGGACACTGAAGGTCTTCACGATTCTTATATTCCCATTGTAAATAAGGTTTGATCTTTTGTTATCGATAATCGACACACTGCTTAGTTTTGTTGTTATATCACAGTATTTGCAAGATAGTTAAACGTTTCGGTACACTTAATCCTTGCATTCGTTTTATTTTACATATTTTATACAATAAGTTTTGTGAAAATGTTTTATATTATTTTTATGTTCATTTTACTCTATGACTTTTTTTATTTTATTTTATTTATATTGTAAACTGACAAATTGTTTTCGCTGGTGAGTTAGACAATTTATTTTTTTATTTTTTCGAATTTCATTATTTTCACATCTTTTGATTTTGTTCTCATGCCAAGTTACAGATACATTGTTTCAATATACGATTTTGCCATCTTATATTGCCAATGTTGTGTAACGAAAAAAGAAATCGAGGAGTCAGTGAGAGGTGTGTTATCTTAATATTGGAATAAGGAATTTTTGTTGAACGTCTGAAGAGGACTCAAACCAAGAGTCGAAACTTGTTACGACATTTTACATCGAGCGATTTTTTTTATATTATTATATATTGACTGATATTCTAATTTTTAATTGTGTTTAAAGTGGCTAAGTATTTTATTGTATTCTTTTTCTTTAAAAATTCATATTATAATTTTAATGTTATAATCACTTTTTTGTTTACTTACGAATTGACTCTCATTGTCCTTCACCTTGTTTTAATTATTATTTTCATATAAAGAGTCCTTCAACTTTAATTATACTTATTCTTTTATTAAAATACAAAAATTTTTTTTCCTGTCAGAACAAAATGAAACACTGTTTCAATCAGTTATTCGATCGTTTGATGAACAAAGATTTTATCTTGTCTAGAATATCCATCGCATCTTTTCTTCAAAATAGCGTTTTTACTGTATATCTATTTTGCGTTTTAGAATATAATAAGATAGATTTTTGATAAATATATAAGTTTTGTACCTGAAGAGGGCTGAATCATACAGCTGAAACATGTAATGTTAATTTGTAGGTCTGTTAAAGTAAAGTTTATTTTTTGATTGTAGTATCTTAGTACTTTCAATTGAATATTTGATTAAGTATTTCTATTTATCAGACTCTTACTAGTCCTTTTGAATTATATAACAGTATATATATTACTGGACAAAAAATTATAACTAACAGTTATTGTGTTAGATGGTGTTTGCTAGTACGTAGGTTTAAGTTTTGATTTAAAGATGATCAATTTAGTGGACATTCTTCGTAGAAAAAGCCTTGTCGATCAACGAATAAAACGGAAATGCGACTTACCGTCGTCGACGACTGGTGGATTGTCTTCTGCTAGAGGATGGATAACGGGTATGTCCAGAGGACGGATAACCTCTCGACCTTGGTATTTTTGCGGATAGGATGTCCCTGCCATCTCCCACGATCTTGCAGGCCGACCTCTGTACACATCACCGTAGCCTTCTAATCCCGCCATTCTTCTTACGCACGATAAATCAACTAGCTTGTTTTGTTGGACATTTACTTCGCACTTTACTTCAACTAGCGTACTTCCCTATCACATTATATTCACACTCGCTCAGTGGCGGTCATCACGATTCTTCTGAATCAGCTGATCTCCAGTTCAGCCTTTCAAATCCTATTGAGACGCTGCATTTTGAGACAAATATATAAATAGGTAATTAAAATATATACTTTTATATATTGAAAAATAATTCTGTATTCATGAAATAGTACAGTTGTTGCTTAATAAGTTAATTATCGATTAAGAAGAGATAATTGAAGTTTGGTCTGAATCAAGGCCGCAGCACACACTTTTGCATGACGCATAAAGGTGCTTTTTCATGCGCAGCACGCTGCAGCAGCAATTCGTTACTATTGGTTAAGAATTTTATGTAAGCTAGATGACGCACTTCCGGCGCAAAATACATTTTGCCGCAGTTCATTGAAGTTGAACCGAACGAACAGCAAGCAGCAAGCGGCAAAATCGAGGCAATATTATTTATTGCAATAAATATTAGGAAAATAAACGAAGAATGGCTTCGGATAAGGTACGAATGTTTGTAAATTAGATTATTTTATACTTTACACTTTACTTTTTCAAATTTGTGGTAAAGTATAAAATGATCTAATTTACAAACATGTATCCGTACCTTATCCGAAGCCATTTTTCGTTTATTTTCCTAATATTTATTGCAATAAATAATATTTTCATAATGAAACGACGGACATATTGTACGCTTTCTCGATTTT
>NW_017280217.1:38047-47088 GCF_001594065.2 Cyphomyrmex costatus | reverse complement strand
GGCAAAATCGAGGCAATATTATTTATTGCAATAAATATTAGGAAAATAAACGAAGAATGGCTTCGGATAAGGTACGAATGTTTGTAAATTAGATTATTTTATACTTTACACTTTACTTTTTCAAATTTGTGGTAAAGTATAAAATGATCTAATTTACAAACATGTATCCGTACCTTATCCGAAGCCATTTTTCGTTTATTTTCCTAATATTTATTGCAATAAATAATATTTTCATAATGAAACGACGGACATATTGTACGCTTTCTCGATTTTGCCGCTTGCTGCTTGCTGTTCGTTCGGTTCAACTTCAACGAACTGCGGCAAAATGTATTTTGCGCCGGAAGTGCGTCATCTAGCTTACATAAAATTCTTAACCAATAGTAACGAATTGCTGCTGCAGCGTACTGCGCATGAAAAAGCACCTTAAGGCATCATTTAAACAAAAAAAAACTTTTTGATTATTTTGAAAATTTTAGAGTGGCGTTACCCTTTAAGAAAAAATTGACCAATGATAGTTAATTGTCTTCCTCACATTCGACTATAATTTGTTGATTTCTACGCCTATTCCTTAATTCACTATTGCTACTGCCCATTGTAGAATGGGTTTAATAGTAGTAAGATGAAGAAAGGAGGAAAAAAAGAGACCAAAAAAAAGAATATGTGATTATTTTTATCCGTTAATCTATCAATTTAATTAATTAGTTAATTTTATTCGTTTGTTCCACTTTTTATTTTCATAGAGTTAATTGGTCTTTCTTTTTTAAGACTGAGCCTATCGCACATAAAATGCATAATAGAGCATAAGCATAACATAAAACTGTTGGACCAATAAGCATCCAGCATAAAGCGGGGAGCACAGACTTTTACATAATGCATAAACCATATACATAAAGAATTTGATTGGTCCATTGACTCATGCATAAGAAAATGGACCAATGAAATTCCTTATGCACATGCTTTATGCGTTATGCAAAAGTATGTGCTCCCCGCTTAAGAGCCCAAACACAAGCTTTTGCATAATGCATAATACATAGTGCATAAAGGAGCCTACAGCGGCGCAGCGGTGAAGCGGCGAGCGATAGCCAACGAGAGCCATGCTTTTACGCAAAAGCATGGCTCTCATTGGCTATCGCTCGCCGCTTCACCGCTCCGCCGCTCTGTTGCGGGATTCTCTAAACAATGGCTGCGTTCAGCAGAAAAAGCAGCTTTGCAACTGTTGTAAAATTCTTGAATATGATTAGCTTATACATTTAGATCTAATGAGGAAATAAGGGCAAGACCAATCATATTAAAGAATTTTACAACAGTTGCAAAGCTGCTTTCTCTGCTGAACGCAGCCATTTTTTCGATAATTTTTGTTATCGTTAACTAGCGACAGCCAATGAAAGCCGCGTTTTCTTTTAGGATTGTCCTGCCATTGGCTGTTGCTAGTTAACGATAGCGACAATCATCGATAAGACATTTAGAGAATTCCGCTACTGGTCTGTAGGCTCCTTAAGAGAATCATCCAATCAAAGTATTTCTATTCGTTGAAGTAGAAGGAAAGGAGGGCTTCAGATTGGTTGATTCTCTTATGCATAACGCATAAACCATATACATAAAGAATTTGATTGGTCCATTGACTCATGCATAAGAAAATGGACCAATGAAATTCATTATGCACATGCTTTATGCGTTATGCAAAAGTCTGTGCTCCCCGCTTAAGCCAGAAACACATAGAAAAACGTAAGGCCGTAAGGCGAGAAACACACACTTTTGCATAACGCATAAAGCATGTGCATAAGGAATTTTATTGGCCCATTTTCTTATGCATGAGTCAATGAACCAATCAAATTCTTTATGTATATGGTTTATGCGTTATGCAAAAGTGTGTGTTTCTCGCCTAAGGCCGGTATTCATAGTCAGTTCTTATATTCAAGACCGTCTTAAGTTCAGTCTTGAGGAGTTACGAACCAATCAGAGGGCCTCTTTAGCATCTTAAGACATTACTTAAGACATTCTTGAAATAAGAACCGACTATGAATACCGGCCTAAGACGTATCAGTAAGGAAATCGTAACATTGGATTCGCTACCGGCCTTACGGTCTCTACTGTGATTGGCCAATTCGCTTACTGATTAAGTTTTACGGCCTTACGTTTTTGTATGTGCCATGGGTTTTAAGCTATATCCACACAAATTTGCATAGCTACATAAACGCATGCATAAAGAAAATTTTCCAATCGCATTTCGCTTATAGAAATGCACGTAAAATGTGATTGGATAATTTTCATTACGCATACGTTTATGTAGTTATGCAAGTTTGTGTGAATATAGCTTTAAAGTTGCCATATTAACACAGATGTCAGACATCTGTGCATATTAATTAACATCAGAGGCCTAGAAAACAGAGATGCGACATTGCGTCGGTTGGGTTAGGTAACCACCGCCATTTTAATTCAATATAAGTGCTCTTGACCAATAAGCTGATGACAGTTGATGCAAAAGGTAGAAAGATTAGATTAGGTTATTAGGTTAAGTCCGATATTAAATATTCACACAAATAAGAATACTTACACCATAATAATAGTTTTTTATTGCACTTTGACACTGTATTGTCTAAATTTTTCTCTCTCTATATATATATGTACATACGTTATAAAACTATATCTATTAGATGCAATAGTGAATTAAAATGGCTCTCTGATCACGCGATTTAGACAGCCAATCAAGCCATACCCTTCAATGACGCATCTCTGTTTTCTAGGTCTCTAATGGCGAATTCGATTGGATTGCACCAGTGCAGTGTGATTGCACCAGTTCATCTTTTTTCCTTTTCCCTTCTCCTGGAAAGAAAAGGAAGAAAGATGAACTCAGGTGCACTCAGTGCGCACTAGTGCGCACTAGTTCATCCAATCGAATTCGCCATAAGAAGAATGACACCGGAAACACACGCGTCACGTGTGGCTACCGGTTGATCGGCTGATGTCACACATACGCACTAACACACACGCAGGATACTCATATACACACTACTACACACGTACCTCGCCATCTTTTTGTTCCCATCATCCGAAACCGGAGATCCGGCCGGCCTCAGCTCTTTCGGCTGTGTTAGCGATCTAGTATAGTATAGACATCTGTGATCCGATATTAAATATTCACACAAATAAGAATACTTACACCATAATAATAGTTTTTTATTGCACTTCGACACTGTATTGTCTAAATTTTTCTCTCTATATATATATATGTATATACATACGTTATAAAACTATATCTATTAGATGCAATAGTGAATTAAAATGGCTCTCTGATCACGTGATTTAGACAGCCAATCAAGCCATACCCTTCAATGACGCATCTCTGTTTTCTAGGGCTGCGTTCCGTTTCAAGGTGCCTTTTCTCGAGCTGCTAAAACTGGCCGTTCCAGCGACAAAAAAGGTCACATGATAAAAATTAACGAATAGCAAGCGAATATGACGCTTGCTATCCGTCAATTTTTATCAAGTGACTATTTTTGTCGCTGGAACAGCCAGTTTCAGCAGCTCGTGAAAAGGCACCTTCACGCATATGCGCGCATTCCTCTATAGTATACGTGACGCTCACTATATAAAATGCGCGCATATGCCTGAAACGGAACGCAGCCTAGGTCTCTAATTAAAGCTAGAAACACATAGAAAAACGTAAGTCCGTAAGACGAATCAGTAAGGAAATCGTAAAGCGGGGAGCACAGACTTTTGCATAACGCATAAAGCATGTGCATAAGGAATTTCATTGGTCCATTTTCTTATGCATGAGTCAATGGACCAATCAAATTCTTTATGTATATGGTTTATGCGTTATGCAAAAGTCTGTGCTCCCCGCTTAACATTGGATTCGCTACCGGTCTTACGGTCTCTACTGTGATTGGCCAATTCGCTTACTGATTACGTTTACGGCCTTACGTTTTTCTATGTGCCATGGGCTTAACATAAGATGCTCCAGAGGTCTTATGTTGGCTGCGTTCCGTTTCAGACATATGCGCGCATTTTATATAGTTAGCGTCACGTATACTATAGGGGAATGCGCGCATATGCGTGAAACGGAACACAGCCGTTATGTTTATGCACTGTTAAAGGTTGATTTATACTGGCCGTAATCTGTTAACTTATGCCGTAATCTGTAAAAATTGACCAATCACAGTCGAATGAGAGGGGAATAATCGATTATAATTGGTCAATTTTTACAGATTACGGCATAAGTTAACAGTTTACGGCCAGTATAAATCAACCTTAAGGCCATTCTACATAAGATGCAGAACTACGGAGGTAAAGGAGAGAACATAGATCCGGGGGGTTGAAGCCATGGCGGGGAAGAGGGGTAAGCCATCAGCCATCTTGTTCGGCGACATTAGTGCTGCTATCTAATGCATAGAAGCGATACTCACTACTGGAAACAATAATCTGAACAAGTGGTAAGTGGCTAATGTTTATACCACGGAGGTTTATACCGTACGTTTAGGCCCCGACCTATACGATAAGTGACCTTGTTTAATCTATATGTTAAACAAGGACACCTATTGTATAGGTCGGGGCCTAAGCATACGGTATAAATATTATTAGATAAAAATGCCATCGTGTATATTAAAAAATTGTTGCAATAGAACCTTCCAAAAATCAGATAAACAGAAAGGAATCGAGATAAAACAGAAAATAACTTTTCACATGTGTAAGTACAACAATAACAATGTAAGTTCTTTATAATGGAATTTACGAAAAATCTAACAAAACCAAACATAGTCTTATTACAACAAACGATTATAGCTTAATATATATATGTATATTCGTATTGTAAAATAGTAAAATCTCATTTATAAATATACTTATAAGTTTATTTAACATATAGATTAAATAAAGACACTTCGGTATAAACCTTCGTGGTATAAACATAGCCACTTACCACTTGTTCAGATTATTGTTTCCAGTAGTTAGTATCGCTTCTATGCATTAGATAGCAGCACCAATGTCGCCGAACAAGATGGCTGAAGGCTTACCCCTCTTCCCCGCCATGGCTTCAATCCCCTCGCCCTTAATACAGGCTCAAGCAGCAAGCGGCAAAATCGAGAAAGCGTACAATATGTCCGTCGTTTCATTATGAAAATATTATTTATTGCAATAAATATTAGGAAAATAAACGAAAAATGGCTTCGGATAAGGTACGGATACATGTTTGTAAATTAGATCATTTTATACTTTACCACAAATTAAAGAGTAAAGTGTAAAGTATAAAATGATCTAATTACAAATATTCGTACCTTATCCGAAGCTATTCTTCGTTTATTTTCCTAATATTTATTGCAATAAATAATATTGCCTCGATTTTGCCGCTTGCTGCTTGCTGTTCGTTCGGTTCAACTTCAACGAACTGCGGCAAAATGTATTTTGCGCCGGAAGTGCGTCATCTAGCTTACATAAAATTCTTAACCAATAGTAACAAATTGCTGCTGCAGCGTGCTGCGCATGAAAAAGCACCTTTAGAGTCTTAAAAATAATGTACACTTGGTCTCGTAATGCGATAAAATTTTTAAGTACTTATTTCGAAACCGAAACTGCCTTCGCTCGATTAATAAGATAAAATTCGTGGTACTCGTGGCAGAAGGCAAAAGAGGCCAGGGTATTGTTAAAATCGGTCAGAAAAGACGCAGAGTAGAAGAATTTGGAAGGTGAAATGTATGGTGCAGACATTGCCGACTAGAGGAATATAAAAAAAATTTATACTATTTTAGTACTTAAAACTTTAAACGCGTTTTTCTCGAAACAATGTTTTTCAAGTTGGCCGGAAACATAACTCGAACAATTTTTGAACGATTCAATTCAAATTTTAACAGTAGCTTTGTAATTAGATTTTACACAGAAGTACGTAGGAGTTTTTTGATATCTTGTCAACTTTTTTTGTTATAAACAATTTACGATAAAATTTTTTTCTGGAAAATGAATTTTTTCTTCAAATAAGCATTTTTTCAAAATTCAATATTTTCAAAATCCCCTACGTACTTCTGTAGCCAATTATATATAGTTTACAAAAAATTTTGGTTTTTTGTTCCGGATTGAAAATTGTGGGAGAAACTTTTCCGGCTGTGAAGCCCTTTCAGCGAGAGGTGGTCTCGAGTTTCGTATTATGTAGCCACTATTTTGTTTAAAAATGTTAATTAAAAAATTTTTTTATTTGCTTCAGAACATGTATAATAAACTCCTATAAACAGATTTTCCATTTGCTTTATTGTATCACCGTAAAAAATTATCAAAAACATGTCTTTTTTTCGAGCTCTAGAGTGGCGTTACCCCTTAATCTACTACTGACACTACTGTTATTGCCCATTGTAGAATGGGCTTACTCTATTAAGCCCATTCTATAATCGCGTAAACGTATTTGTAAGTGGCTGTAGTTGTAAGAATTAACTAATCGAACATTTTCGTATTTGACTGTATTGGTTAATTCGTACAACTACAACCATTTACAACTACACTTACGCAAGTGTAGAATGGGCCCATTCTACAATGGGCAGTAGCAGTAGTGGATTATGGAGTAGGCGTAGAAATCGACCAATGATAGTTAATAGGCAGTAAAAATTACAAAATTAAAGGAGAAAAATTGAAATTTTAATTTTGTAATTTTTTGATTTTTTAATATATATATATTTTTTGGACATTTAAACATCTCCACATTAACGCTTTGTCAACCGCGTAGACATTAATTTACTCTCACTCGCTTTTTTTTAAATGTATTTAATTGTTTGTTTATCGAGAGTCCAATATATACGTTAATATTTTTTAAATAATAAATAAATACAAAAGTTCTATTATCTTGTCAAAAATATAAATGAAGCAACAAGTCCATGATCAAAATAATTTAGTCAATTAATATAAAATATAATTAAAACTATGTAAGATATTTTACGATTACCAGAAGAAAAATTTATATTAGAAGAAGAATGCGTTCACTATTCATTTCAATTCTAATAATTTGTAACGTTGAAAATGACCCGATCGGAGTCGAAACGTCTGTTAATTTGTAATTTTTAAAGATCTTATTAAAACGTTTTTTAAATTTTAAATAATTGAAGTATTTTGTTAATAAATTTACTTGGCTCTTTGCCCTTCTTATATTTGTATTGTTTTATATATATAGAGTCTTTTAATTATTTATTATATATATGTACATACATTTCAGTTTTTGACCTTTATTCTTTCTACTAGAAGATAGAATTCTCTGTTACATTTTTTTATATTTACTGTATAAATCTGCATTTAATATTGTATAAGTATAAAAAGTAACGAAAAAAATAACGACTCGTTATATTTTTTAGTAGAGGAACGGTAACGGGTTACTTTTACAAATCAGTAACGAGTAACAGTAACGAATTACTTTTCAGGAAAAAGAACGGTAACGGTAACTAGTTATTTTTATGAGGTAACGTTGCCAACCCTGTCCTTCTCACATTCGACTATGATTTGTTAATTTCTACGCCTACTCTTTAATGCACTACTGCTACTGCCTATTGTAGAATGAGCTTAACCACTACCACTACCACCACCACCCCACTACTACTACCACTACCACTACTACTACTACTATTACTACTACTACTACTACTACTACTACTACTACTACTACTACTACTACCACTAATAAATTAAGGAACTCAAAATATATAGGAAATATAAAAAAAAACTAGAGACCTTGAAAGATGAACACAGCATTGATATTTTCATGCCTTTTGTACTAAAGCCCTACAATTCTACAATTGCGTAAAGCCCATTCTACTATGGGCAATAGCAGTAGTGGATACTTAAGAATAAGTAGGCATAGGCCGGTATTCATAGTCAGTTCTTATATTTAAGACCGTCTTAAGTTCAGTCTTGAAGAGTTATGAACCACTCAGAGGCCGGTATTCATAGTCGGTTCTTATTTCAAGACTGTCTTAAGTAATGTCTTAAGATGCTAAAGCGACCCTCTGATTGGTTCGTAACTCTTTAAGACTGAACTTAAGACGGTCTTGAATATAAGAACTGACTACGAATACCGGCCAGAGGGCCGCTTTAGCATCTTAAGAGTTTACTTAAGACAGTCTTGAAATGAGAACCGACTATGAATACCGGCCATAGAAATCAACAAATCATAGTCGAATGTGAGGAGGACAATTAATGTCATTGGCAGTACACGTGCAAGGTACTCTATTTTCAATACCTAGGTACAGGTACAGGTACTCTAGAAAAAATGTACCGAGGTACAGGTACAGGTAGTACTAAAAAAATAATATACCTAGGTACAGGTACAGGTATTTTAAATGTACCTTAAAAGTATCTTATAGGTACTTTTATTTTTAACATGAAAGCTCAGGATAAATTGCATTTTGACGACAAAATGCAATTTCGACAGCTTATTTGTTAAATATGATCTATATATTTCATGTATCTGCACGTAATATTTAATTATTAAGTTATTATACATATATCTTATGTATACATACATAAATATTCTATGCAAGTTTAATTTATAAAACCATTTTAGTTTTATCAGAATTGACATGTACATATTGACATATGATACATGAATGTAACAAGATACACATTTACTTATTATAAAAATGTGACTTTTAGTACCCCGCTATTATTAAAATGTTACTTATTAACACAGTATCTGAATATGTAAATAAATTTATTAGAATGATAACATTTAAAAAATCATAAACATTTAGACTTTCATTCTAATTTAGATCATTCTAATAAATTTACACACTCAAATCTTGTATGATGAAGTTTTCAGTTAAGCAATTATGAATTTGAAAAATAACTAAAGTGTACCTAAATATATAGGTACCGGTACACAAGAAATTATACCTAGGTATAGGTATAGGTACCAGAAAAAAAAAGTACTCGGTACAGTTCCTAGGTACGCAAATTTGTACAATTCGCGCAATTAATGCCTTCCAACTCTGTTTTGGCATTACGTGTTACCTTCTCGGTTATTTTCATGTTAATGGCTGTAATAGACGGACCAGCCAGCAGAATTGCGCGAATTT
>NW_017280217.1:5609-37646 GCF_001594065.2 Cyphomyrmex costatus | reverse complement strand
GAGTGGATTGTCTTCGGGAGAGCCCACAAATTTTTCACAATCTGGTGAACTCTATAAACAGTTGTTTGCAATGTGTGATTGAAAAGAATGGCTATTGGATTGAATATTAAATGTAAATATTGTAATCTTTAATTGTAAATATTGTAATGTAGAAACTAGTAATTAAAATTGTTTATTATTGTTAATATTATATACATATTGTTTGGATTCTATCATATATAAAGGATACCCATTTATAATATTGTCCTCTTCAGCCAAAATCTTAAAAAACTTAAATTATTCTTGTTGAAAATTTCTTCTTGTTTCCATTTGTAAAAGAAGAAAAATGCACAAAGATATTTTTCCTTAATCTTATATAAAAATTTAAATAAATATAAAAAGACAAAATGCAAATGATAAATATTGTAATAAACTGATCTGATAAAATTATAAGCCGTAAATAATTAAAAATTTGTTTACATTAAAAATGCACAAAGATTTTTTTCCATAATTTTTTATAGAGTTTTAAATAAATACAAAAAAGAAGAATAGTAACTTATCTGATAAATTATGTGTCGTAAATAATTGAAAATTTGGTTATGTAAATATATTTTTAAACGAACTTTACGACTGTCAACAGTGTCAATAAAACTTTAATCACACACATTCGAGGTGTCACGAACACGGGCTATAAGGTTGAAGAAATTCGCGCAATTTCGCCGGCTGATTACGATTTATCTACTATAGCCATGAATATGAAAACGACCGAGAAAGTAAACGCGATGCTTCAACAGTGAATGTGACGTCATAGGGTTGGAAGGCATTAATTGCGCGAACTGTACCTCTAGTTACAGTACCTAGGTACTGCACAACACTGGTCATTGGTCGATTTCTACGCCTACTCCTTAATCCACTACTACTACTGCCCATTGTAGAATGGGCTTCAACCAATCACAGTCAAATTATGCCAAGAAAATGTTCGACTGTGATTAATCAATTTTAAAGCCCGATCTACAATTGCGTAAACGTAGTTGTAAGAATTGACCAATTAAGTTGAATACAAGAAGAATATCCAACTGTGATTGAAGGATTCTTACAACTACACAACTATGTTTACACGATTGTAGAATGGGCTATATGAACAAAATTTATGATTTGTTACAACACGAGTGTTACAATTCTGTATACGGAATTCTAATTTATACAACTTTGTGCACAATGAAAGAGAATTAATACAAGATTATTTCGCAGCTCATTACAATTGTAAATATTCTTAAACAAAACTAGTCAACGATCTGAAAAATTACGGCGTACATTACTATCATAGGAATAAATGTTTATCAATTCTAAATTCTAGAGACCTATATGTATATATACATAATTGACTTACATTTTGTATGTAATATAACATAAAACTAATGATCCCCAAGTAAAACACGGTTCTTTCGGCATTTTTCTATCTTGTGAAAGATTCTGATATAAAATTTTGTGATATATTTACATCTATAAACATATTTAGTTTAACAGAAAAAGGACCCCGCATCATTCTTATGAGAAAATGTCTTTCTGCAGATTTGGCTAATTTTGGATATGTGTTGTAGTTCTTTTCATTCTGAACAAATATCCCAATGAGGACACAATTTGATTCTATGAGCCGTTTCCGCATTACAACCCTTGAAAGGTCCAGATTCGGTCGAATGTACATGCGAATGTGTCAGTAGAAGTAAGGACTATTCTTTATAGTTGTTTTCCACTTACACACAAGTGATACTGAGTCTAAAGTGAGCTGAGTATAAAATACTCAGATTAATGACGTCACTACTTGCTTATTTAGGTAAAATTAACAAATAACAACACAGGTTTATAACCTCACTTTTAAAGTGAGTCTACGAGACTCAATAAAGCACACGGTCTCGATCTTGTGCAATTTGTAGGTAAAAACTCAGTTGAATCTCACTTCTCAGAACGCAAAAGGAACGCGCATTCAACTGAGTTATGACGTCACAAGTGAGAATTATCTGAGAATCGGAATAAATCGAAAGCAACTTTTATTTCCGTAGTATTTAATGATTCCAAACCCTCTCTGATTATGTGTATGCGTGTGCGCTCGCGTGTATTGCCGTGTATGTTGGTAATGACTTATATACTTGCGAATACTACACTGTATTTGAACATGTTAAATCTGAATCTTTCAAGGATTGTAGCGAAGAAACGGCTAATAGGATCAAGTTGTGCCCAATTGAGACATTTATTCAGAATAAAGAGAACTACAACATATCCAAAAATTAGCCAAATTCGCAGAAAGATATTTTCCGGTAAGAATGGTGCGGGATTCTTTGTTTATTTTAAAATAAATTGTGATAATTTAACAATAAAACTTAATCCTTTATAGGTATTATAATTTACTGCTCTAATTTTCTAAATATTGTAAGTATCAAAAGGAATTGTTAATTGTAAGTAGCAAGTACCAAATACTTATTAGTATATTAGATTATTAGAATGACCTGCATACGGAAGTATCTGCGAAAATTATGATTAATGTGCAGAAATTATTCGTTTTATGTTACAAATGTAATAAAATATTGCTGAAATTTAAATCATTTTAAGAAAAATTCGATTTCTCTTTTCCTTAGGAATACATTACTTCATATAATTTTAACTGAAAAAAAGGACGAAACACTATATATATGTATAAGTAAATCCTAGCTAACATTAAATAAGAACGTTAAATATCTGTCGTCATTTGTGTGTGTATGTGTACGTGTGTGTGCGTGTGCGCGCGTGCGTGCGTGTGTGTTGATATAATATATACAGTAATTCTGAACAGTGAGGGGCTGCGCAGAATCATAGGAACAGAGAACAGAGAATAAGAATTTCAACCTATCAGAAATCATGTACTGTGGAATAAACAGTGGGTATTCCATAGTACATGATTTTTGATAGGTTGAAATTCTTATTCTCTGTTCCCTGTTCCTTTTATTCTGCGAACCCCTGACATTTTTCTTTTACATTCATTCTTGTGAAAGTTAACAATTTGAAAAGTCCTCTCTCTATGCTTTCTTTCATTTAAAACACTGATATAATTTTCTATGTATGTGTTTACGTATATATAATTTCTTACACAATTCTAAAAAATTGCATTCTGTTTCTTTTAAACATTTATACGATATATTTACAAAAAATAATATAATTATCATAAAAAATAACACGATTCCTTCTAATATAAAAATATACAATAAAAATATAAGTACGTATTCCATAGTTGGACCCTGATTGTTACTTTCGTAAATTTCAGCATTTTAAAATTACTTTTATCTTATTTTCTTTTTACCGAAAATTTGTTTAAACTATATAAAATACGCTAAATTTACCGCGTGCGTTGTACAGTTGTATATCGTTTAGCATACAAAAACGTTCTGTCACGTCTGTCTTGGTATTGTATCACTCCATTCAGGCCGAATAAATTCCAAATCGCTGCCATCGTCGGAACTGTTGTCGAAATATGGCATGGTAACTTTATTATCATTTGATGAATATCCTGACGGATTACAACAAGAATTAGGACAAAAATTAGAATTAGAATGATAAGATTATTTATAAAATTGTTTCTAAAAACTATCCTCTGAGTGTTATGGCATACTGATATAATTACCGTCTACTGGTCTTCGAAATATCTCAACTTCTTTCTCGTCGTCATCAAAGAAGCTGCCACCATCTTGCAATAAACTAAACGCATATCCCTTTCTGCTTTTCTCTTTGTCTTCCGAAGCTTGACATCTCGCGCAGATACATATGCAACACAACACAATACCAAAACATATCATACCTGCAATCGGATTATGTTATTATAAATCTTCATCAATCTAGTAAGTTTTATTAAACATCTCGCAACTGACTTACTCGTTATTATAATGAATACTAGTCTAGGTATTCCTATGATACTGTCATCGTGAACGAGCTTGAATATTACTCTTAAGTATTTCTTCGCTTCGAACATGGGTGTGGAGACAAGTTTGGTTTCCGCATGATATCCAGGCGCTGTGGCTGTTATATTGTGATTTCCAGGAGGCAATAAAATTGAATAGAAGCCTGATTTGCTGTTTTCAATTAGATGCGGTGACATGTCGTAAGACAAGACAACGTTTTCAATCGGTTCGTCCTCCTCATTGGTGACGTATCCTCTTACACCTTTCTTTATTTCCTCTATGCAGGACAGTAAACTATCTTTGTTCTCCTGCCACACGACGATCGAGTAATCATTGGTGCAGCAGGTGACGTACACGTCCATCATTAAAGTGCTTGTGTGGAAATAGGCGTAATCCATTAAAAGATGATCTCTTTTTCCGCCAATTCCCTTAGCTGCATGTATCACACTGTTATCATCGATGTTGGAATCCTGTTCGCATTTTGTGCTTGCAGACACTTTGTCTGCTCTCGCATTGGCGTACACTGAGGCCAAATGTTGCAATAAATCCTCATCGTCGCTCTCGTACTTTCGTTCGCGTACCTTTCCGTAGTCATGACCGAACGGAATTTCAATATGACGCGACCCACTATTGAGATTTACAGCTAACACAGCATTTACATCTTTAAACCAGTCTACAATCCATTTCGTTTCTCCATTCAGTTTTTCGTAAATTGGAAACTGCAAGCCTTTTAGTTGCGGCGAGCAGATGGTATTCTCGTTGGAATCGAATGAGAATTCTGGAACTATATATATGGAGAAATCATCTACGTAACGCATAATCGTAGTATTTTGCTTATAATTATCCAAAAGATATGAGGCGAAATGTAAGAGCATCCCGGCAGTCACTGGTTCCGCCCGTAGAATGCCGGCCGAAAAAATGATGGCAGGTCGCTCTGTTTGTTTCTGATCGTTATTAGAACCGATCTCTAAACATATTATCTCGTTATCCTTCACAGTTTTGCCGATGCTATGCAAGGTCGTCTGTTGCGGATACTTTGCATTCAATTCGGTTAAAGCGCGGTTGACGAAGCTCGGCTTCTCGGGTAACTTCTTGTGGTCAAGCGACGGCGTTTTCTTTTCTTCTAATTTAACGTCGATACTTGTTATGCTTTGTTGTTGCACAACAACTTTCAGCACCTGCGTAACGTATCCATTGCAAGAAGTCGTTAAGGTGTATTCACCGGGCACTAAAATCATTTTGAAGTAAGCCATGTTGTGCGATACGCCGTAGATTCTTTTTCCAATCTCGATAGTGGCCTTTCGAAGCGGAGCACCATATTTGTTCGTTATCATCACGCGGATTCCGGTCGTGAGACTCCGCACAAGTTCCATAAGTGATTGCAGATTCTCACGCCAAATGGTGGAAATCTGGTCTGCGGGCGGATACTTGCAGCACGATAGACTTATGCTCATCTACAAACAGGCACAAACAGATATTTAAAACATTTATCAATGAATTTTATTATAAATATATAAAAAGAAAAATGTATTTAAATGAAAAAGTTATGCCTACTACTGGCATGCCGTAAATGCGCTGTATGAAATTCGTTAAATGTTGTGTATTGTTGTTTGGATGGCTGCATATTTCGCTGTCTCTCGAATACTCGTAGGCACGGGCGAGCTTTCTAAACGTGTTCAGATTGTCGTCTGAATAACTAAAGAACAAAAATTAATTAGGGACAATCCATGCTAAAGAACTCCACACTAATCCTATGTAAAATTGGATCCCGGTGAAATCAAATCGTTTTCTCATATGTTGTAGCTTGTATGACCTGTTAAACAAAACGTATAAATTTTAACATAAAAAAATAAACAATTTTCATGTTTGATTCATCTAAATTGCTGACATCTCACCATAAAACCACTCTTATGAGATTAGATTCCTATCACGTCCATGTCATTCGTCCTGAGTTATGCTAACAATAAGAGTAGGGAATTATACTACATATTCTGTAACAGTATCGTTTTATACATGTGAACATGTCCTTGGACATTTTATATGATAGTATTTTATATGATAGTAATTATATAGGATATTATATATGACACCATATATAATTATACAAGGAACATAAAATGTCTCGAGACGGCAAAATATCTCGAAAATTATAAGTTTTTATAAAAAAATGTTTTAGATAAAAGTTGTAGAGTTTTTAAAAAGGCCATTGGCTTCATCAGTTTGACTTTAGGTGGCGTTGCCAAGGTCATGACAAGGTCCATACGGATTTTTTAAGTGAGAACCCCCCCACTTTTTCTTTAATTTTCTTACAGTCCTTGTTGAGACCTTTTCAAAACACTATACTTTTATTCATTTTAGGTCAGCCGTTTAAAAGTTATTGAGCATTTTATGATGAGATGTCAGCAACTTTAGATGAATCAAACACGAAAACTATTCATTTTTTTGCGCTAAAACTTATATATTTTGTTTAGCAGGTCATAAGCTATAACATATGAGAAAACCATTTGATTTCACCGGGATCCAATTTCATATAGGATTAGTGCGGGGTCCTTTCTTTACAATTTATGCTTATAAATATCACTGCATTACCTGATTTTCGAGGCACCACCTCTTAGTATCACAACAACATCGTAATTTTCAGTCTGTAACATTGTCTTAAACGCATTCGTAACTCTATCTGTTTGCTTAGACGTATCAGTGCTCTCTTCTAATAACTTGTTTCCTACTTCGTCGTTGACTACAGGATTGCAATCCTCACTCTTCTCTACGTTATCGAATCCTGGATCGATACCAGGAATGAAATGCAGCATAGCGTCACTCAATATCCTCTGAATAGGTGGATTACCAATTTGATTTCCTTTGAGGATATGTGTTGCCAAACGTAATAGAATTTCCCTACCCGCCGGCTGGGAAGCAAACAGTCCTCCTATCAATGCAATGCGAAATTTATTTTCATCAGGTGATCCCATCTGGAAAGAACAAATTTTAATTAAATACAGAACATTTATAATGGCTAAATATATTATCGTTCAAACTCACGTCATGCGTGATTTTCAGTGAATGAATAGCCATGCTGATTAATGAATCACCAGCTAAAAATTCGGCGGTTTCAGACTGATGATTTTCCAATTGGCTGAATCTAGCGTTCAAGTCAGAATTTTTTAAATATCCATTCTGCAAGTTTACTCTCAATCCAAAATCATATGCGGATGACCTAGTAGGGATATTCGTACAAATAATTAATTTTCTTAATACTTTTTACATTCCAGAAAGCACATATAGATACAATATTGCGATACAATATAACTACTTGAAGAAACACGCAGGGTTGTGATCTTTCATTAAAACTGGCTTGAATTATCTTTATGAGAAAGATTTGAACATAAAACATATTCTAAATAATTTAAGAAGTTTATTGATAAACCTACTATGTACTCAACTTCTACTTTACTGAGTATATATTAATTTTTCATATTACGCGCATATATTAGATCGTAAATATATATTAAATTGTACTTTAAATAAATAATTATACCAATGTAAAGGGTCGTCACGCATTAACGTAAAGTCCAAAGTTACTTCTCCATCCCCGGGATTTTTGCCATATGGTGGTACTTCGATATTCTGAGTAAGTGTTTCGTATCCCATTGCGCTGACAGTTATGTTATATCGCCCCGGTATCAATAGCCGCCAATAATCGCCCCTTTCAGCAGTGTAAATATCGTGTTTAATACCTCCAACCGAGATCTTTGCATGGGGTATAGGGGTGCCGATAGATGAACTCACTATGCCGTGCACACCTTTTCGAGACTGCGGAAAAGAAATATTATAAAATTATCACATTGAAAATGAACATTATCAAGATATATTTCTTCAACTATTAGCTTCTCCTAAACTATACCATTTCGATGAAACGCAAAAGAGGCTCCCTGTTCTCCAGCCAGTAATTTGGTAAGTCGCTGGCGTTTGGAAACTTTGTGCATCCGATCTCCAGGGTGATCTCAAAATCATTACTGTGGAAATAATTGTAATCTTGCATGCCGCCGGACACGGAATACCAGGCGGCACCATTCGTTATACCTTCCGGGAAACGCTCCTCAAGGACTGTCTTCGTACCGTAAGGATTGTTCACTATCGGCGGACACGGCTGACCGAGATGCATGCGGGGATGGGCATTGGAATATATCAATGCCAGCATCCGAAAGACATCATTATCTGGACTTAAATTCGCGACGTTGGACCCCAAGTCCTCCGGTCCGTCGTCATAAGGATAATTCGCGACTAACGCTCCCCCGTGAAGATTAGCAGAGAGTACGAATGGAATTTTCGCTATCCAATCCATCACTGCTTTAGTCTCAGGTTGCTGATACTGATTGAGCTGTAAAATGTAGCCAAGTTAGCGCGATGTGTTTTAATTGTACAAATCGTTAAATGCAGATTGATTCGTACTTATATATTTAATAGTTAAAATAAATCTAGAAACTAAATAAAAAGAAAATGTTATATAAATTATCGCAACGCGTACTTTATAGTGAAAAACGCGAGCATATATTTTATTTTTTTAATAATTCGATAAATATAAGGCTTAAACAACTTATTCTATTATTTTACTCCAAAAGACATTTTGAAGTAACAATCAAAATATTTATATTCATCTCTTTAGTCAAAGCCTTATATAAAAGATTAAATAAGAGTTGTATTATACGATGCTTTGTCTAATTTTTCAAGTGTCGTTCAAAATGAAATGACTAATATATAGAAATAACGAGATAATAAATAAATTGATAAATGTAATAAATATAAATGTAAAAAATATGGTTCTAAAATCGAAATAACGTACATCATTGGTTACGTAATAATCGGGAAAGTTTCTATTAAGATCTACATCCATCGCATTCGCTCTGCCTCTTATCCCGTAAACATCGCCTTCTTTGGAGATCTCATATCCGTCAGGATTCATACTCGGTAGCACGTGGAGCCTAATGGTCTCCACTATCCTTGTGATTCTTATGTCAGTGCCGTAGTTTTCGCAGAGATATCTCAGCA
This sequence comes from Cyphomyrmex costatus, assembly GCF_001594065.2. Taxonomy (NCBI): domain Eukaryota; kingdom Metazoa; phylum Arthropoda; class Insecta; order Hymenoptera; family Formicidae; genus Cyphomyrmex; species Cyphomyrmex costatus. The sequence continues at coordinate 28,695 of NW_017280217.1, read as the reverse complement.
GTAGCAATAGCATTTCCCTGCCGATTACCTCGTTCCCGTGCATATTCCCGACGTACTTTACCTCCGGTTTGTCGGGATTGTGAACACCGGGATCCTTTGTGATCTCCATAACGTACAGCTCACGACCCTGCACGGAAGACCCTATGCTGTACAGCCTCGTAATATTGGGATAATTCGCGCTCAAATCCTTTAGATACTTCTCCATTGCGATGTAGTTGTGATGCTTGAACTCCACGGTATAATAAAAGCCATACTCGTCGATGGATCTTACTGTTTCGTCGACTGTATTTTCTCCTGCATCGTACGAATATACAATTCAATCATTATTGCTGTCAAAATCAAACGTAGAGTTTTCAATGAAATAATCATTATTCATGATAAAATATGTTCGTGTATAATCGCACACAGATTTAATACTACAAATAATGCAAAACAAGAGATGGGTATGTTATAAAACACAAGGTATAGAGAAAATGAAAAGGATGAGATAAATAATAAGATGTGTATAAAAATAATATACATAGTCTGTCAACACATAATAGGAAAAGGATAAATATTGAGTAAGATACTCATTGTTCAAGACGAAAAACAATGTTTTTATTTCTGGTTTTAATTAATACATACTTGTAAGGAAAATATTAGAACATACATTGTTATACAAATTATATGATATATCGGTCACTGACATGTACTCACACCGAGATTTACATTTATATTAGTATAGTTTCTAATACAATAGAATGGGTATTGGCAGTACTATGTATCTCACATGGTAAAACACAGTACATCTGTTTCTTTTTTCCTTCACATTTTGTATATTTACTTTGTACGAAAGAAAATAGACAAAACATCGTGTTGTCACGTATATTTACCTCCAAACATCATTTACAGAATGTCAGCCAAAATCTATGTTTTCAGCTAATCTTGTCAAAAACAAAAAGTTAAATAATTAGATATTGTCAGGAAAAATTAAAATCTTTAAAAAAAACCTTCATTTAGATTTGTACATATCAATATATATTGATATATGTATGATGTATGTATATATATATATATATATATATATATATATATATGCGCGCGCGCGTGAGTGTGTGTGTGTGGCAACACATTTTTTTATATATTTGTTTAGTAATTTGTTTAGCAAAAAATAGTTGCCTACTAATAATTGTTTAATGTTTTTTCTGTTTATTGAAGAAAAATATACAACAGTTCTTGTACTCATAAGTACATATTTATAAAAAAGAAATATAAAGTTTATATCGTTATAAGTCATAATCTCTGCACAGTTGTACGATATGTTCAATCAGTTAATTTGTCCGTTTATGTAATGATATTGTAATATACTACTTTCCAATTTGCAAACAGGGCATTATATTTATCTTTGTTAGACATAATGTCATATTGTTTAATTAATCTTAACTGTGATCACGGAATGTTTACATATAACATATGTCATAATGAAATAAATTTGAATAAAACAATATATCAAGATAAAACGTATATGGTAGAATAAATACATGCCTTATGTCACAAACTGGAATATAGTTAAAATATTTTCCTTATTTATTCAGATATAAACTATAACAAAAATATATTCAAAATCCTTATTCCCTTCCTCTGCTATATTCATTTCTCCATACCTTGTGTCTATATATGTATTATCTATTTCCTCTCCATCTCTGTATTATCTATTTCCTATTACTTAAATCTAATAAAATAATTAAAAATATACACGATGTCAAAATATGTCAGCAAACAAATAAGAGATTCTGCAGTCATAAATTATTAAAGATGGGTATATCCGAATTTTGTAATATTAATTCGCTAAAACAAAACAAAAATCTTACTAAAACAAATCAAATAATAAAAACTCTAATATTATTTTAAAAAATAAATAATAAATGTTTTTTTAATAAAAAATACTTATAAAATAATTTGCTAATAAAGAAATCGTAATGTCACAATATAAAAAAATGTATAAGTTAAAACATAAATTAATGAATTATGTGGTTAGTAATAGTTTAAGCCATTATAGACAAAAACATAGATATTAGATAATTAATATAGCCGTGATAGTATTGTTGAGTAATTTAAATGTTATTCAGGTGTAAATTAGTAGTCCTGGTCATTGTAATCGTCTAATATCAGCTTATAGAACTCAGATAATCTATTATTAAAAGCTGGTATTATTTGTGGATAATTTATGTCATTTTTACCTTGTTCATATACTTCTTTATCGCTTAATGTAAAATTAACAATCGTCGGTGAGCTTTCTAATACATTTACATTTACTGGTTCACTGGGTTCATATCTGAATAGAAAACAAAATACAATAGAAACCGATATGCTAAAAATAGTCTTTAGCCGACATGACATATTGAATATTAAGTTTAAGAATCATGTGATTACATACCCCCATGCGACACAATAAATTGAATAAGTTCCTGGAAGCAGTAAACGCCAATACTCGCCGTTGACCGTTGTTGTTACATTATGATTTATTCCTTCTACAACAATGTTTGCTTTTTCAATTGGTCTACCATCTTTACTGAATACAAAACCTGCAAATGTGTGTGTGTGTGGAAAATTAAATACACTGTAAAATCTCTTCCTGAAATCTTACGATAAAAACGACTATGATATTAATATATGAATGTCACCCTTTACTCCAATATGAACTTGTTCCAAATATTTAATCAGAGATTCTTTATTTAGTAACCACTGTTCCGGTATGGTTGAACCTGGTGGATATTTACAGCAACTCAATTCAAACGTTATGTCAAATGCGTTGGAGCGGGCATAATTGTAATCCTGCATTCCACCAATTACTTCGTACCTATCGACAAATTCAATACATTTTGAAGTTTCTGTCAATACAAAACTAAGAGTTTCGAAAAATTATATTAAAAATCAGTTTTTTATCTCTGATTAATATTTACAATCATTCAATTCAAATGTTATTCTAAACACAGTAATATGTTCATTGTTACCAGTATGCTCCATTTGTAACACCACCTCGGAATATTTCTGGTGGACAAGCATTACCTCTACGCATTAATGGATGATTATCCGCATAAACGTGAGCGAGATACTTGAATAAATTATCGTCTGGGCTTTTACTTTCTATGCAGCACGATCTTGAGATACTGAAAGAACACATCTTGTCAGATAACAAACAGAACTTTGTAAACAGAATGATGTAAGAAGCAACTTAACAACATATAACACAGTTATCGCGATGACAATTGTATAATAACCCAGAATCATATGGATAGCTAGCAACTACAGCACCACCATGAAGATTTCCAGAGAGGACAAAAGGCTCGTTGGAGATCCAAGTCATCATAGCCACAGTTTCACTCTGGCGACCATTGAGAATAGAACTATCCTTACTGCGATGGTTGAATTTTCTGTCAAATTGATCGGGGAAGTCCCGATTTAAGTCAACGTGATTGGCGTTCTCTCTGCCAGAGAAGTCATCATTGGAATCACATTTACCTTCCTGAAATGCAAGAATGTTTGAAATTTGTGTGTGATCTTGGAATAATTCTGCAGCACGACTGAAAATCTTACCACTGATTTTTCAAAACCGTCTGGATTCATGGAGGGCATTAAGTAGATATCCGTCTGGTTTACTAGCCAGGTGATACGATCGTTTTTGCCATAGCTGTCTAGGAGATACTGGCCGAGAATGATGAGCAACTGTCTACCCACGACCTCGTCACCGTGCATGTTGGCGACGTATTTGACCATGGGTTCGCCAGGGCTACGCTTCCCGACATTCTCCGAGATTTCCAGGACAAGGAGTTCACGGCCCTCCACTGACTTCCCGATGGACAGCACCCGTGCCAGATTCGGATATCGGTTCGCCAGGGAATCAAACAGTCGCCGTAAATCCTCATAATGTATATAAGACGTGGTGACATAGTCGCCGTCCCGCGGTTGCTCGGCGACGTTCAACGCATAGCCGTTCGCTAGAGTAGCGATCGCGGCGCAGACAAGCGCGAGGATGACAACGCCGCGACGTAGGCTGTCCATTTGCGGGACCGTTTTATTTTTCTCTTGGGTGTGCGCTTTCGGATGAATTGTCGTCACTACATTGAAAAAAATTTTGGTCCAATAAATAATCAATCAATATTCGACTTATTAATGTTATTTACATTAATCAATGTCCATATTTATTCATTGATACAATAACTGAATTCATTTACATAATTATATATTCATTCTTGCAATAAATTCTAGTAATAGTTTTATAACCTAAGAGTTCATTGGACCAATTTTCATTAATTAAAAGAATATTTTGTTGTATTTACGTACATTTTTGGTTCAGTGTACCTTGCGCACACCTGGCTGTAACTACCTCGAGGAAGACTGTCAAAGGTTCATATCACGGATATGTTCCCTTATCCTTCCGCATTTATACACAGTGCTGACGTCCGCACGTCAGATGAGTGGGCGAAGCCTTGACGGGGGACGAGGGGAGGGGGGGGAGAGAGAGAGAGCAACGTCACCATTCCCCAAACGAGCGTCCTTCTCTCTTTACTTCTCGTTACCTCGTTGGTGCTCGTTGGTTCATGCGCGATAAATGGATAAATGGCAATATACTGCAATATCGCATTTGCGAAGTTACCTCTCGGCTTATCTCGACTGAGATTAAAAGTATACAGCCTCTACCATATTCCGGAGCACGTTATGAATTCGTGGTACTCACGAAAACATCGCGACCGTGTGACGTGACTCGTACGAGCTTGCACGAAATTAGGTTAGATTTCATTGTGATTCGAAGAACGATAATTGGCAATGGCTAATAAACAGTGAGTAACGAAGGCGTTTCTTATCCGAGAATGGATTAAAATGAATTGGATTTTGTCTATTCGAATTCGTATTTTAAACAGCGAAAACTTTTTTTTTGGATTCAATTAGATTCAATTGGATGCAACTGGATTGAAAAACTGCGTTTCCTATTCAAAATTATGAATTGTACAGTATTCACTATGGTCACAAACGCACTGAAAAAGCTAATATTATTTTATGATTGAAAAGTATACAGATATGCTCCATGCAATTCCTATAAAAGAATAAAAACGTATTCGGATTGAAAAGGATTTATTTTAACATTCATGAATCCGTATTTCTGAAAATTTTAATCCATTTTAATCCATTTCAATCCATTCTCAGATACTGGGATATCGCATCGAAATTTTTATGCCATCGACTACTTTCAACTGATATTTTTTCAATGTTGAAGGTACGGCCTGATCTTACCGAAGAAGCAACAACAAAGCACAGCGCCGAGACTCGGCAATGTTTTCGGGGACGACAATGCCTCCGACGAGGACGATAGCACCGACTGGGTCAGAAAGGCTCTCAAGGCGGAAGGCGAGAAGAACCGGATGAAAAGACAAACAAAGCTCAACATCCAGAAGGCTCTGAATGAAGATCCGACGATCTATCAGTATGACGAGGTATACGATGATCTGGAGCGCGGCAAGGGCCAGGTAGACGGCACGAGCAAGCAGAAGGAGAAAAAGTCCAAGTACATACAGAAGCTCCTGAAAACAGCTGAGCGAAGGAAAAAGGAACACGAGTATAGAATAGAGAGAATGGTGCAGAAGGAACGCGAAGCTGAGGGTGAGATGTACGCGGACAAAGAGAGTTTCGTCACGTCTGCGTACAGAACAAAGTTGGAGGAGTTTAAGAAGATGGAGGAAGAAGAAGCTAAAATGAATAGATTGGAAGCTATTGGTGATGTGACAAAGCAGCAAGACATGTCAGGATTTTACCATCATCTGTACAAACAGACTGTTGATTACAAGGGTGAAGTTAATGAAGATGAGAGCGGTGAAGCAACAAAAAGTTATGAGCAGAGGGAAACGTCAACAAGCAGCACAAATGGAGAAAGTGCAACAACGAACAAGAGAGCGAACAAAACAGAGGAAAAACAAAAAGCAGTTACAAAAACTAAAAAATCGAGGCAATATCGACAGAGAGTCATAGAAATGTATGAATCTGATTCTGAAACAGAGATGAGTAAAAAAGAGTTGAGGAAAGATGATATTGTCGTTTCACCAGTGGACAAAGAAATCGATAGAGTAGAGTTGCAAGAACCAGAAGAAAAGAAACAAAAATTCGATAAAAATGATATGAACACGTCTGAAAATGTTACAAACACCAAAAATAAAGATGAACAGGTAAAAGATATCAAAATACCTCAAAATGACAATGTTATTCCAGAAAGCGAGAAAATTGAGGATAAAGAAAAGCCTATTGAAAAGAAAGATAGATCTTCCATCTGGGAAAAGAGAACAGTAGGTCCAGTATTCGAAGCAGCATTACAAAAATATTATGTGAGAAAAGCAAAGAGACTGACCGAAGCAAATTAAACGTAATTATAATTATTTCAAGTTAATTTTTTATATAACATCCGTTTCACTTTTGTATTATGTATTACGTAAATATTTACCTTATTCTATTGGGAGTACAAATTAGTTCAGTCTGTTTTCCAAAAGATGATCGCCTCCAAAGACGAGTCATTTTTTCGAGATGGAATTGCCTGAGAGATGGGAAAAAGTAGTAGCCAGCGCGATGGACAATACTTTAATTAATGTGTTTATTCATTTTGTTTTGAAATAAATGCATTTTTGAATACAAAAAACGGACCGAACTAATTTGTACACCTAATAATAAATTGTACAAAAAAAGGTGTGATCTCCGATTGTAAAAATGTGTACAAAATTAAAGATAAAACTTATTTTATGACATTAGAAAACTACAAGTATATTTTAAAATACACATATGTATACACCACAATCCAAATATTTAATGATTTTTATAATATAATAGTTGATAGAAGGCTCTATAAGTATAAGACAAATCAAATAAAAAAGGGCACAGAGCCGATAATATAAACTTTTAATTCAAATAATAATATAATATGTAGCTACAATTCAACAGACGTTTCAACTCCGATCGGGTCATTTTCAAAATGTTACGATTATTTAATACAGATATGTTCGTTATACAAAATTTGTTATCCTACCAAAATTAACAGTGTATCCGTTCGTATTCTTCATGCTTTGAGTCAATAAGATGACAGATCTGCAAATTTGCTTCTGTTATAATGTATTTAGTGTACCTAATTTTAATATCACACTTGTACTTTTTATTTATGGACTTTCTACTAATATAATTGACAAGAATACCAACATTTTATACAATCTGACTTTCGAATTTTTATCTTATTGACTCAAAGCATGAAGAATACGAACGGATACACTGTTAATTTTTGTAGGATAACGAATTTTGTATAACGAACATATCTGTATTAAATAATTGTAACATTAAAAATGATCCGATCGGAGTCGAAACGTCTGTTGAATTGTAGCTATATATTATATTATTATTTGAATTAAAGGTTTATATTATCGGCTCTTTACCTTTTTTTATTTGATTTGTTTTATAATTTAAATAGATACTCCAACTGAGCTTTGAAAGGAAAATATATACACTCACACAGGTGCACGAGATAATACTTTCTTAAATGCTATTTAGTCGTTGTATATCCATTTCTTTTCGTATACTTATTATTTGAAAATATTTCTTTAGGAATTCAGTTTCTTTTTCACACATTTATACAACTGTATACTTCTATCTAATGTGAAAATTACGTAAAAATTATCTCTATAATAAAAAGATGATATGAGATCGACTTGTACAACTTGTGGAATGCAGTCTCGATGTGCACATATCGATATACGCAAGCTTATCAATGATATATTGTTTATAAATATGTCATGTTATATAAAAAGCCGTACATTTTTAACTAGATGTTACATTTTGTGGTAACATATGTCCTGTATCTCCTAAACAGTAGAGAGTAACTCTACCACTGGGAAGAATACAGAGCCAAGTGATACTTCCATGTTTCAAGCATATCCGTAACCATGCTTCTGGTGGAAACTGCAATGCCCTTAAAAGAAAGATGATACAATATATATATATATATATATATATATATATATTATATATAAATAATATATTATTATGTTTATACTCTATAAAAAAGAAAATCTTACCGACAAACAAAATATCTGATTACGTTTGCGTGGCATACAAGGATGGTGTAAGAATCACGATCTTGACTAGATTCCGCACGATGAAAATATTTTCTAAATGCTGCCTCTATTCTGGGCCCATCTTGGAAAAACTGGAATATAGATTGAAATAGAGATACGGAATTATTATGCATTGCGAAAATTTAAAAAATTTTTTCGAGTTTAAATTAATTATATTTCGCTCACATGTCTCTCAGATTTCCACTGACCAATAGGCGGCTCCGGAGGTATAGGTGCACCTTCGACTAATAAGCTATCATTTTCAACTGGCACATTTATAAGATTCTTTTCTATAATTTGAGAAGTTTCCAGAGCACGTGTCATTGTAGACCTCACTATCAGTGAGTAAGGTAAATTTAATTCCGCTAGTCTCTTTCCTGTTGCTTCAGCCTGCTTTCTACCTTTATAGCAACAAAGTAAATAGTTTTACAAAAATGTAATATTTCTATATTTTATAAAATATTATAAATAACATATAAGTAATATATATATAATATATTGTATATAATAACATATAGTATACATATACTTATATGAAATAAATATATATACGAAGTAAATATTTACATGAAATAAGTATGAAATTACGGAAACGTGAAGAAAAAAAAGAAATTAAACAAAAAAACCCAGTTGCCCACAATAATTTGCGTCATAAATTGTAAGCTCGTTCAGAAAAATAATAGCAAGCATTAAAAGAATATCAATGTCACACTTTCAAAAATATCATTAGTTTTAGTAGAATATAACATGTTAATTATCGATGTACATACATATGCGATGAGAGAACATGCTGTATCACGAATTATTACATACTTTTTGCAAAAGAACTTATTAGCCATCTTCCAATGCGACGTCATGAAAGATGTAAGTAGAAAGAAAGCGTATTATCCTAGTAGCAACACCCCTACGGAATGCTATAGCAGAAGAATTCGTATAACATTCTCTTCGGAAATTGTGTGTGGTTTGCTGGTTATGGTGACAAATTATTGTGAACTTCCAGATACTTTAACCCGAGACCTATATGCAAATACAAAATTCCATCAGTATGAAATAAATGCGATCCGTTAGGTAAGCAGCACTAAATATTAAGAAAGAAACGACATGCTTCGGATTATGTAAAGAGAAAGAGCTCAGGATGTGATACATTGAAAAGAAATCAACAATAAAAACAATGAATGGAACAACCGCATATACTTATACTTATGCTAGATATACAGAAAGTACACAAGTCACTCTACCAAGTTCAGTCAGCACTCTCTCAATGTCCGTCTTTCCATTCGTGTGATATTGTCCGTGACGAATCAAGAGTATGTGCCGCACAGCCCTTGCTCTCTTTGCTTCGAACTTTTCGTTGTACTTGTTCTCATCGTTCTCATCATTTACTTTCATTGGCTTCACCAAACTGTGTGGATCTCGTCTATAAATGTCACAACATAGTTAACTTTCTTTTTTATTACTTTTTTAAATATATGTATAGATATTATAAGTGGCTTAGATATAAAAATTAATATTCATAAAAAGAGCTAAAGCCATACGCTAGATTTGGTTAGCGATAACACAAATCTAGCGTATGGCTTTAGCTCTTTTTATGAATATTAATTTTTTTATTACTCTTGAGACGAAATGGTTTTGTCTAAATTTTGAATAATTAATAATTAATCCTTTACACTTCAGTTTTGTTTTTTAAATAATCGCCCAGCAACTTCAGGCCTTTTGTGGAAAAAAATGAGAAAAATGTTACTCTCTTTACAAAATAAAAGATATGTAAAAAAAAAGTAACATTTCTCATTTTTTGTAATATAAATTTTATTAAAATTTCCATTATAACATATCTCGTATTTTAACAAATACAAAAAGTTATTCTTATCCTTGAAAATTCTCTTCTGTATAATATTTTGAGAAGCATTTATGTAAGCTTTGTTGTAAAACATGTATTATATCACAATATTTGATTGTTTAGTTCCTTCTACCGTTTATATTTTGATCGGAACACTACACAATACTCTTCTTACATCTGTGTAACATATACGTAGTTTTCCATCTAGTCTACAATTTGAATCAGAGGTGCTAGCTTTCGCTCATCTTAGTAGAAAATTTTTTACTAATTAAGTTGTTACTTTTTTCGAAGTCTTTTTTCAATTCTTACAATTTGATACTTTTTTCCTTTATTTTTTGAGTTTATCGAGGATAAAATATTATTTATTATTTTTATATTATTTTTTAAAAAATTTGATTTTTTGTTAGGCAAGAATTACTAATAAGGCTAAATTGCACACCAATTTACAATTCCGGTGGCGAAACACGATATTGATTAATAAATAATTTTTGTTACACTCATTATTTATCATTATTAAAAAATTATTTTATATTCTTCAAACATACTACCTATTACTCCTAAAATTTTGGAAAGATTGGCTTCATGGATTGTTCATAAAAAATTCGCAAAAAAAACAACTTCTTTTCAGCGTCCTAAACCAAGTTCCTTAAATTGCCTTAAAAGATTCTCCAATTGTGTTTCAATGACATATTTTTTTTAATGAGTTCTAATGGCTCCAAAATGAAAGCATGATACTTTTTTTTAGATTGATTCTATTTAAAAAAATCTCTATAAAACATGTAGAATTTTTTAAAATTATTTTCTCAATATTTCCGAAAAGTGTTCCAATTCATACGAAAAAATCTAAGAAATTTTTTTTTAAGTTACAACATTTTTATATAGAAATTCTGAAAAATTATACAAACATTCTGAGAAAACAAAAATGTGATATTGTAATGTCAGTATTATAAACAAGCACGAAAATATAAGACGAACAATCTTTATTAAATAATATCATTAATCAATTACGAAACGTTTCGACTCATACAGAAGTCCTCTTCAGTCATATAATAAATATTAGAAATAACATTAAAAAATAAAATATATGGACTTTCTAATTCTGACATATAAAATCTCAAAACAATGGTTTAAATTTAAAAACTGACACAGAAGGTCTTGATCGGTCGTACATAGATATTTTAGAAAAATTGACAACAGTATGATTTGACCTAATCATTTATTTTTAATTTATTTTGTTGTCAGTAATTTAACGTTCCTCATTGTATCGTTTCCTTCTGATGAATACGGTCACATATATGTTTAGTCAGTCTAAATTTATGGAATTATGAATTTAAATTGTGTAATTATGTTTTTGTCTACCAACAGGGGTGAGTGTTTAAATATAAAAAAAAAAATTTTTTTGTTTTAATTTTCTCTGGATAATTTTTAATAAAATAATATATGTTATTAACTGTCTTTTCACAGACATATTACTGCTTTTTAAAAAATTTTGCTACACATCTTCACTTGATGCTTTTACCTCTGGTTGGTGCACGGAAACATTTTGTTAATTAACAATAATTGTTTTTCAATTGGCATTATAACTTGGAGTATATGGAGCTTTGTATTTATTATCAATTGGTCGCTGAAGATGGTCTAAATCACAGACCGAAATGTCCGACTGTATTTTTAATTGTAAGATTAAATTAATTTTTCGCATGATCAACTGCGTTTGACTCTTTATAGCCTTATAATTCACGATTGTTTATTTGTTTTTAACAAAAAGAGTCTATAACTAGTTTTTATATTAATTATTTAAATTTCTAATTCTGAATTTCACATTAAAAATATTGAGTTTTTCATTACAACTTTATTGAATATAACAATTTTCCCTTGCAGTTGATTTTTAATAAAAAAAATACAAAAAAAATTGATTTTATATTAAATGTCAAATTACATACAACACAATTAGAGAATCAAAGTACCTGTATTGATATTCTTAACAAAAAACTTTTTGTATTACCATACATCCCAAAAATCACAAATAGTATTACATCAAATTTAAACAAAGAAGTATTTACTATAGAAATTAAGAATATTAATAAATTAAACAGAATTATTAAAGCTCATAAAGACAATACAGATACTTTATAAAAGAACAATGTCATTTATAAAATTAATTGTAATGATTGTAATTCTTCATATGTTGGTCAAACAAAGAGAAAATTGATTACAAGAATAAAGGGACATAAATATAACTTAAGAGGCGATCCTTTAAAATTTTCTGTTTTGTCGGAACATTGCATTCAATATGATCATACTTTCGACTAGGACAATGTTCAGATAATGGATGTTGAATCTCATTACAATAAAAGACTAATTTCAGAAATGCTTTCTATTAAAAAACAGGAGAATGGTATCAATGCACAAAAAGACACTGAAAAATTAGACAAAATATATGATTGTTTGTTTTGATTTTTACCATCTTAATAACAAACAAGTTTTGATATTTCGACAACCAAACATATTTTCCTTTATTCTTGTGACAACTGTTTTACATAGAACATCTGTAATTGACTATATCATTTTAATTGGAAGAAGGAAAATTGTACATAGAGCATCTGAAATTTCTATAAGTCTATTTCTATCTACTATCTAAGTTATTTTATTCCTTTTTTACTATTTTATCAATTTAAAATTTATAATGTTACCGTAGAATCATGATGCGGATATTACTTTATGTGATGATTTTCTTTCACTAACGACTTGACTAAAAAGATGACTATTAGACGGATTTCCATATATTTTATTTTTTAATGTTATTTCTAATATTTATTATATGACTGCGAAGAGGACTTCTGTATGAGTCGAAACGTTTCGTAATTGATTAATGATATTATTTAATAAAGATTGTTCATCTTGTATTTTCGTGCTTGTTTATAATACCGACATTGCAACATCATATTTTTGTTTTTAAAATATAACAAGCGTTATTTTAGTATTTATATTTTTATTCTGAGAAAAATCTGTGGAGTTTCAATTTGTACAAAAAGTTTTCTAACAATTTTTTATTTTTCCTAAAGTCTCATATGAGACAGAGAAGATCAAACGGATAACGGGGGTATAATCACCTGTCCCAGTTATGATCCCACTTGACCGAAGGCGTGTAATTCGTCGTCCACGAGTTGTGAACGCGCAACGGTTCCGTTTTGCCGTGCGCATTGTAATAATAGAGTATCGCACCGCTCACCGCGCCGAGTCCGAGAGCCCATTTGTACAACCGCGAGACGGTCGGCATTTCGCGTGCTCACGAAGAAGTGAACCGAGAACTCTCCGGGAAAAACACCGAACCGGAGAAAGAACGTCGCTCTCTTCCAACTTGCTCCGACTCTCGCTTAAGCGGCGACTTAACCTAACCCGACCTTTCCACCGCAACCAGTTCGCCACTTCCGGGGCGCAGGATGCGGCGCCTTGTATCCATTGCTTCCTGTTGCTACGCCATTTTTGCGTGCATCTCATAATCCTCTTTGTTTACAACATTGGATACTGGCCATATATCGTTGGCGTTTACCGGCGGGTGCTATTAAATTAAGAAGAGAAGAAGAAGAAGCTGATTGCTCTCCATTTGATCTATTGAGTCGATTCGATTAGTTCCGCGTTCGTCGCGTTGCTAGGATTGACTTTAGGCTAAGTACTCCAGGGATGCGTGTTCGAAAGGATCGAAATTGAGCAAGTAGAAACCTCACCGGATGAATCGTGTTACAGAATTAATTCTTCGATAAAGCTTTTCGTTCTTCCTTTTGCACATCGATTTGCAAGCTTTATCGCCGCTTGTTCAGCTATATTTGCTCGCACGTTGTGCAAGACGGGTATATCCAAATATAAGTGATTTCCCAACATTCCGGGAGAACAAACAGCGAGATGTTGACTCCGCGCTTCGAGATCACGCAGACCGACGAGGAGGTGACGATAATTATCCATGCTCCATACGCGAATATAAAAGACACGGAGGTGTACGTCGACGGAACCGATTTCCTATTTTTCTCCACTCCGTATTTTCTCAAGCAAGTATTTCCGAATTTCAGTCAGGTGACTTCTCGACGAATATATGAATATACTTAACCATTGGTACACGATAATTTTTCAATCCTTTACTGTACAGTTGTACACGATGGGTCATTCGTGTTCGGAGTTAATTTACATTATTTAACAAATATATAAAAATTGTCAAGCAATTCTTGCATATACTTAAAAATTTTTATTTTTATTATTAAAATTTTATATAACACAATTGTGTACAATTGTGTATAGTATTTGTGTATAAATTGATTATTTGATACTTCTAATCTTTCAAAGAAAAAAGAATGTACAGGACACAAATGATCCAATGGTGTATATACTAATTGTAAGAGTTAATTAAACGATTCTTGCAGACTGCAGCTTCCAGGTAAGATAGAAGAAAACGATTCATCCTCTGGTGCTTATGACTGCGAGAAAGGTGACTTTACCTTACATTTCTCCAAAGTAAACAAGGAGGAGCATTTTGAAAACTTGGAAATGATAACAAGTCTTCTGGCACCAAAAAAGAAAAGCACTGTTATACCTAACATTGAAGTAATCGGTAATTATAAAGACATAATATAAAAGTGTTATGTACATATACACTGTATAGCATTACTATTATATATATATATATAATATTATATATAATTATATTATATACACACACAGGGTGTCTCACACCTCCACATTTTTTTAAAGACATATTTATGAGATAGTTTTATGATGAGAATTTTAATATAAAAATGTCGAGGCTATAATAGTTTTTAAATTAATCGTAATTAAATTTCGCTAATCCTAGAGCTGACATTTTGCGCGCTTAGGCATGACGATGACAAGTAGTAAATATACCATGATGGCCCTTTTAATATGTAATATTTTTCAGAAAGTTGTTTGATAAATATTTGTATATTTTAATTTTTAATTATACACACGTGTGTATAATTACTATGCATAATTAATATTGGAATAGTATCACTTCATAAAATATCACTTCAACAGCAAGATATTACAATATGTGACAGCTGCTAAAATAAATTCATAACTATATGTTCATTTGTTTCATATGGTAAACATTATATTAAAGTTCTCATCATAAAATTATCTTAAAAATATGTTATTTAAAAAAATGCGGTAGTTGTGAGACACCCTGTATATACGTATTGCATAGACATACAATGCCTCTTCTCAATTTTAGGTAATCCATTTGTGGCTTCAACAGATATGAGTGAAAACAATGTAGATAATTCTGGAAATAATTGTTCTCCACCTCATGATAATTTTGTAGGAAATGCAATGAGTCTTATAAACTCTCCAAAGTATGGTTTTGCTAATAAAATATCAGGAGCTTTAATCGCTTTTGAGGTATGTCTTTATAATCTATTATAACATCATTAAATTTTACTGTAAGTACATTACAATTAATTTTACAATAAGTCCATATTTTGTTTTTTGACACAGTCAAATTAATTCAGTAATGTTATGTGTCTGTTCTTCCTAGAATATATGGATTAAAGAAATAATAGATCTTCCTACTCCTGATGTAACTTCTGATGTAGAAAGAAAAAGTTTGCGAGAACAGCGTGAATTAAGTGATTTCTCCGAGGAACATTATATGGCAGATCTGATGGAATCGGAAGTCACTAAGCCATGCTTAATATATCAAGCAGAATGGGATATATTACAAAAAGATCAAATAGCATTTAATGAAGCAGAAATCGATCTGTTAAAGGAACTTCCAAATAAAGAATATTTATTAAATGCTGAAGATATAGAAAAATTATGTTTCAATCTAGTCGACATCTTATATGCCAATTGTTATAATCATCGAACAACATTAGGAGAAAATAATTCAGAAAGTAGCTGGACTATTAATAAACTAAGTTCTACGTTATGTTGGTTTCAAGTATGTTTATCAATTAACAAAACGTTTTTTTACTAGGAGAGTGCAAACAAATTAATTTATATCAAATATTTTCAGAACTTTACTTCTCTAGATGAGGTTGTAACAGCATGTATTCGAAGGGCGCTTTGTTATCCACTTTACAGAAATTGGGAACTTTCTATTAAATTATTAGAAGACGTTAAAAAAGTTCTGTCATTAGGTCAGAAATAAATTGGAATGTCAAAATATCTATATATACATATATTTATACTATTTTTATATTACTTCAAATGTTTTCATGCGTAGGAAAGAAATATATCGTTAAACGCTTCTGTGAAATACACAGTCTCTTCAATAATTCATTTGAACCAAGATACATACTGAACCAATTGTATATAAAGGATTTTCTAATTTGGTTGCAAACGTTATCTGATTCCTTAATAGAATCTCTTCATTCTTCACTAAATAATGTAAGTACTCTTTAAAATTCTTTAAATATTCACATATTTAACACCTCTCTTATCATCTATCTAAATCTAGGTTTCCAAAATGAGTTACCTTATTTTACTTAAGTACTCCATTTACAACCTTCAACTTTTCAAATTAATTCTTTATGAATATGATGCGTGTATATGAGATGAATATTGGAATTAAATTTGAGATTCATCGATTATATGTATATTGATCAGTCTTATTCAGCCACAGTTGCTTACCTATCAAAATTCTTGTTATTTTATACAGATTCATCCAAACAAAGAAAATATAGGATTAGAATTAGTAGAACTGGAAATGGCAGCTTGTTCTGTCCAAGAAGATTTTGTTATAGAAAATACTATTCACCAAATGACCAATAATATTGAAACACTATCTATGAATATTGACAAACAGGAAACGTGAGTAGAAAATTACTGTTTTGTTACTTTCGTGTATAGTAATATTCTACATATTTTGTATAATTTTGTTTTGAAGGCCAAAGAATGTATACCATGTTAATCAAAAAATTTTTAAGTGTTTGTAAGTATTTTCACATTTTAGCTTGATTGTTAACAGTTGTTGTTTAACACACTTATATTTAATAGGCATTTATATTATTGTTTCTATATATTTTAACTTATTTGGTTTAATGTAACAATATAATGCCTAACTTATTTTACCACATATTGTATAAAATAACTACTTTGTATACATATAATACTTTATATAACTACTATTTGGATTTTTGAAAACAAATTTTCTCTCATTACTGTACAGATCTAACAATTCAAACTTAAAATGTTACTTAAAACTAAAAATTTATTTTTAGCGAAAGTTCTCGTATTGAGTAATTGGCCAAGAATTTTTAGATCCAAGTAGTATTTGACCCTGAGTACTCGAGTTCTCAGATATCCAAATAATAAGAATCTTAGGAATGATAGTTTTAATAATCTAATAATGTGCATGATTGAAGAATTTTATAATACTGATTATTTTAATATACATTTGTTACTTTTTCTTAATTATTATATACAAACGCAGATTATCGAGCAGTTCAAGTTCAACGGATAGCAGCGATACAGACTCTGATAGCAATACATCAAGCAGCAGTAGTAGCAGCAGCAGTCTAGATTCTGATGATTTAGATGACGAGCCCAAATAAATGAGCAAAAACTGATAGCTCCAATGAATCATGATATAAAGACAAAGGTATGCTTATCCGGTGGTAACCCACTGCGCAGAATTTCGGAATAGTGGGGATGTCACCAAGCATACGTCATTATCGACTGTTTCCGAAACAATTCGAGCAGGTTTGGCTCGTGAAGTATGGCCATGTTCATATAGGATGGACTGTTGATAGTAGTGGGGATAGAAAGACTAGTAGAGTGAGAGGCGGATAATTAGATGATCGTTCGGGAGTTCCGAAGAACCACTCGGCCGCGGCGGATATCGCGGGTGCTTTCTATTTCATATTTTTGAAAGTGTTGCCGACTTCGACTGTGCATTTATCCCCAATCGTGGAGGGGATCGTCTCGATTGTCCGTCGTTTTGACGACTAGGACTCCTGACGCGCGTTATTGCGATGTGACGACACCGTAGACGCAGGCGCCCGGTATTCGTTCGAGCAACGCCGATTCCGTGATTGCATTATATTTTTTGAAAAAGCGTTGCCGGCTTTGACTGAACCTTATAAATCAAATTTGAAACGTGATCTGGCCTCCGCTCGTGTATTCTAAGGAGGCAGGTGCCATTAATTAAGGGTCGACAGGAGTGACTCACTCCACTCCCGTAATATTTTTGTTAGTCTTTTTTACAAAAAAAATAGCTCTGTACGAGCCTTCAGGAGCCTTTTCTGATTACAAATATCACAATCAAAACACGATTCATGTTATATTTTAGCCATAATTTCAGCATAAAGGTATACATTTATGAGTGCAAATCAGTGCAAATCTGGATCAGTTATGCTCATTTTTCTTCTCAAAGAAACAATATTTCCTTATGAAACCTGTTGGGATTTCATTGTTATATTGCTGGGAAGACTCGTACAGAGTCAGATTTGCAAATTGATTCTTGAAAATTTTTATTAAAATAAGATCATGTATACACCTCTCAATTGCACCATAGTACACATCGAGTGAGATAACAGAACAAATTTTTATTATGCCATTTTTTTTTTTTACAAAAAAATAGCTCTGTACGAACCTTCAGGAGCCTTTCCTAATTACGAATATCACAATTAAAACGCGATCCATCCAGTATTTTAGCCGTAATTTGGGAATAAAGAATTCATATCCACAGGAGTGGAGTGGGTCACTCCTGTCGACCCTTTAAGGTACTTTTTCATGCGCAGCACGCTGCAGCAGCAATTCGTTACTATTGGTTAAGAATTTTATGTAAGCTAGATGACGCACTTCCGGCGCAAAATACATTTTGCCGCAGTTCGTTGAAGTTGAACCGAACGAACAGCAAGCAGCAAACGGCAAAATCGAGGCAATATTATTTATTGCAATAAATATTAGGAAAATAAACGAAGAATGGCTTCGGATAAGGTACGAATGTTTGTAAATTAGATTATTTTATACTTTACACTTTACTTTTTCAAATTTGTGGTAAAGTATAAAATGATCTAATTTACAAACATGTATCCGTACCTTATCCGAAGCCATTTTTCGTTTATTTTCCTAATATTTATTGCAATAAATAATATTTTCATAATGAAACGACGGACATATTGTACGCTTTCTCGATTTTGCCGCTTGCTGCTTGCTGTTCGTTCGGTTCAACTTCAACGAACTGCGGCAAAATGTATTTTGCGCCGGAAGTGCGTCATCTAGCTTACATAAAATCCTTAACCAATAGTAACGAATTGCTGCTGCAGCGTGCTGCGCATGAAAAAGCACCTTTAGGCTGCGGTCCACTCAGCGCTTCAAACGCTACAGAGCATTTGTAGCACTAACATGGCTGGTCCATTTGACGCTTCGGAACGCTTCCAGCAACTCTGATTACGTCATCAATACGTCATCGTTTTCGCTCCCGCTTCGCTCCAACTGCCTCACCTCGGGAGGTAGGTTAGCTGGAGCGTTCTAAGATATTTGGCGGGATATCATTTTCGCAGCGATTTCATTTAGATTTTCAAGATGCAATACCAAATTACAGATCACGAAACCGATAACATCTATGTATTTAACCTGACTGAAGAAGATTACTTCGTAAATTATAAATTTTCAACGCTGGCAGTACATTTGGAATATCAATATAATATAATGAATTATTTTGCCTTTAAGACCGGAAGGATGCCATTGCTGGGCGCCAGCCGGAAACAACACAATAACGCGCGCGCTTGTTTTTGTACTACGATCATGAAACAGTTGCTCACACTAGAGGCGTAGAAAACAGCGATGCGACATTGCGTCGGTTGGGTTAGGTAACCACCGCCATTTTAATTCAATATAAGTGCTCTTGACCAATAAGCTGATGACAGTTGATGCAAAAGGTAGAAAGATTATAGATTAGGTTAGGTTAAGTCCGATATTAAATATTCACACAAATAAGAATACTTACACCATGATAATAGTTTTTTATTGCACTTCGACACTGTATTGTCTAAATTTTTCTCTATATATATATATATGTACATACGTTATAAAACTATATCTATTAGATGCAATAGTGAATTAAAATGGCTCTCTGATCACGTGATCTAGACAGCCAATCAAGCCATACTCTTCAATGACGCATCTCTGTTTTCTAGGTCTCTAGCTCACACCAACTTCACAGATTCACTGACACATCAAAGCGTCCAGAAATGGTGGCGACCAATCACGAGGCCGTTACCCCTCATGACGATACTCAATAGAGTACCTATAATAATAGGTACATGGTGGAAATGTACAAGGTGAACCATTGCGCATAATGGCGGAGACCTGAGATCTCAACCAATCAGGATGCCGTCACATGCGGCGTAACTTGCGTAAACGTAACCTGTGTAATCTAGTAAATTTTCAGAATATGCATGTTACGTTATGCTATTTTTTGGTCGGGATTCACATAGGGCGTATTTTTCGATATGCGTAGGTTACGAAAACTAGAGTCCTAGATATCAGAAAAGCGCAACCGGCTTAAGTCAGTATCACAAAATTACTAAGAAAAGTAATAAAAATGGCGTCGTTTGCAGACGAAATATGAAATCCACCAATCGTCTATTAGTCAGCCATTTTTAATACCAATGAATGAATGTCATGATTGGCTGACAGTCAGCTAATCAGGACGCAGAACATCGGTTGCGCTTCTCTGATATCTAGGGCCGGTATTCATAGTCAGTTCTTATTTGAAGACTATCTTAAGTAATGTCTTAAGATGCTAAAGCGGCCCTCTGATTGGTTCGTAACTCTTCAAGACTGAACTTAAGACGGTCTTGAATATAAGAACTAACTATGAATACCGGCGTAGGACTCTAACGAAAACCAGTTATAAGATCGTTTAGAATTTCTGTTAGAATGTACAACGGAAACCCTAATCAGCGATTGGTTGTATTAGTTACACATTTTACAATTCCGTAAAATACGTCCTATGTGAATCCCGACCAAAGAATAGCATAACGTAACAAATGTATTCTGAAAATTTATTAGATTACACAGGTTACGCTTAGGGTGCAAATCCATGCAGCGGAATAGCAGAACGCGAAAAGAGAGCAGAACCAATAACGAGCATTCCGTGTTTCCAGAGAATTTGGTGATTGGTTCTACTCTCGTTCCGCGTTACGCTATTCCGCTGCATGGGTTTGCACCCTTACGCAAGTTACGCCGCATGTGACGGCACCCTCAGGGTGCAGTCCCATGGAGCGTATTGCGCGTATCGCGGATTAGCGAATCGCCAATCACAGAATCGTTCTGTTAGATTTGCTTGCAAAATTTGTAAACGGATCTAACAGAACGATTCTGTGATTGGCGATCCGCTAATCCGCGATACGCGCGATACGCTCCAAGGGACTGCACCCTCAGAGATCGAGCAATTCGTCCGGCGCGAGTACGAAGCTCATAAAGTAAAATAAACATGAAGAAATAATATATCTGTAAATAACATTATATTTCCTGAATTATCTTTCTTTTCTTATGCATTTGAGGAAAAAAGTTTACATATAAGGAAACTTGTAAAGATCTTGTTTTATTCAATAGTACATTTTCCAGGAAAAACAGGGTGTCTGCGGATTTGGACAGAGAAAATTCTTTGATATTCCCTGATTGTAAAAAAGTTCCTTGACTTTTTCGTAGTCTTTTCCTTTCCTATTTCTTCTCATAATTATTTTAAAGAATCTTTTCCAAGATAAAATGAATACCAAGTAAATGTAATATTAAAAACTTATATGTAATACAATGATCTTCATTAGAATAAAAAATTTAGGAAATATAATATTTTTTATAGTCGATAATATTCATACCGAACGTGTTTTGAAGTATGTTTACAGGCTTCTAGCCACTGCTTCCTCAGTTCCGGCTTTTGGGGGAAAGAAAACATATTTATTTTCTCTTTGCCGCGACCACTCTTATTTTTACAATTGATCACACAGCACGTCGGCATAATGCAATCGAAATTGTCATATAAACACACAAAATATCTTGACTGTGCATTAATGCTCATGTCATGCGACGATGCGACTGACTCAACGACATATGTCGTTGGACTGACTGCTCCGTTGGCCATTTTGAATCAGACAAATTGCTTAAACTCTGATTGGCTGACATACCCCCGCTCCTCTCAATCCACTGCGCATCCACCGGAATGGTTCACCTTCTATACTTCCACCATGTATAGGTACTCTACCCCAAAGACATAGAGAATGGACTGCGCTATCCGTGCGTCAAAATGGTCAACAAAAATGAGAGAGAGGGACCGTGGAAGACGGCCATCTCCCTCTCACTCTCTCTTCCATTACACCATGGAATGGAAAAAGATAGAGATGGCCGTCTTCCACGGACCCTCTCTCTCATTTTCGTCGACACTACTATATAGATACGGGATCGCGCAGTCCATTCTCTATGTCTTTACTCTACCCCATGGTATAATAAGAAAGGTATAGTAAGGCGCATGCAGGGGAAGGGGGAAAATTGATTGACCAACCACAACGCTGTAAGTTTTTGAGGCGCCAATTCAAATGTCTGTATGTACTCAGGTAGATGGAAACAAATAAATCTTATTACAAATAACCTTGAATTATTAAATTATTTAGTTAATATGTCAAAACTGAAGAAATATATGGGGCATTCCATGCCAAGTGGGCCACCCAATTTTTGGGCTTTCTCGTCGCAGCGCTCTTTTCGCTTGTCGTTAGTGAGCATGAAAGGCAATTTTGAAAATAAAGTGCAGACGTATTCTTATAGAAAATTGAACGCTCTTTCACGTAAGAATATTATTTTTTTGATCAGACCGGTTTACGATGATGTTTTTCAGTTTTGAACTTTTCAAAATGGCGGCGCGACTAAAAAGCCGCTCTCAATTTTCAATTAATTTAGCTCAAAATGTAGCTCCAGGTCTCTACTTTGTTACTCTAAAAGGTCTTAATGACACACGCATTCGTTTAGGAGTAAGAGCTAGGAAAGTGAGGCAATGTCGCTCCGTCCCCCTGCCGCACCACTCATTTTCCTCACTTTCCTAGCTCTTACTCCCAAACGAATGCGTGTGCCATTAAGTCCTTTTAGAGTAACAAAGTAGAGACCTGGAGCTACATTTTGAGCT
>NW_017280217.1:0-5160 GCF_001594065.2 Cyphomyrmex costatus | reverse complement strand
ATACCAAAAAACCAATAGTTTTCGAGATATTTTACACTTCATTTTGATACATATTGACACAAAATGTTAAATAACTCGTAAACTGTTGACTTTTTGATTATCGTACCTTAATACCTTTGTGAACAGAATAATGAGATAAATCAAATGGTGTAAAGAAAACACATAGTTGCTTTAAAAAAAAAATGTATACAAAATGGATAATTTTTTAAATACGCAACTATGTGTTTTTTTTATACCACTTGATTTATCTCATTATTCTGTTCACAAAAGTATTAAGGTACGATAATCAAAAAGTCAACAGTTTACGAGTTATTTAACATTTTGTGTCAATATGTATCAAAATAAAGTGTAAAATATCTCGAAAACTATTGGTTTTTTGGTATGTCTACCTTAATACTTTTATATGCAAAATAATTAGAGAAATCACGTTATCTAAAAAAAATTACATAATCATCATATCTTAAAATTGGCGTGTCACGCTTTTTTGAGGCCTCTATTCGTTGAGGCTGTTGGGATTCTTTGATTTTGATGTGGTTCCGTATCCGGGGGTTTTGGGGCCGATAATGATGAATCTGAACTCAAAAATTGAAAATTCGAACTGGTTGATCCAATATGGCGGACATAAAATTAACGGAAATTTTAAAGATTTTTCGATTTTGATGTGGTTTCGTATACGGGGGTATTCGGGATCGATAATTACGAATCTGAATTCAAAAAATGAAAATTCGAAGTGGTTGATCCAATATGGCGGACGTAAAATTAACGGAAAACTAAATGATTTTACGATTTCGCTGTCGTTTCGTATACGGGGGTATTCGGGGTCAATAATTACGAATCTGAATTCAAAAATTGAAAATTCGAAGCGGTTGATCCAATATGGCGGACGTAAAATTAACGGAAAACTTAATGATTTTTCGATTTTGGAGTCGTTTCGCGTATACGGGGGTATTCGGGGTCGACAATTACGAATCTGAACTCAAAAATTGAAAATTCGAACTGGTTGATCCAATATGGCAGACGGAAAAGTAACGGAAATCATAAAGATTGTTCGATTTTGGTGAAATTTGGTATATTGGTGATTTAGGGGGCGTACGTTATGAATCTGTATTCAAAAACGAAAGTTTGAAAAAGATGATCCAACATGGTGGACGGAAATGTAACGGAAATTTAAAATTTAAAAGGGGCTTCAGTAGCGGGGCCGTGTATAAAAGTGACAATTAAATCTTGAGTGGTTTCTGCAGCAAATTTAGAATAGATATATATGATGCATGCATGGATATATTGCTGTTTTAGGGGGCGTTCGTTACGAATCCGTACTCAAAAATTGAAAGTTCGAAAAAGCTGATCTAATATGGCGGACGGAAAAGTAACGGAAATCATAAAGATTGTTCGATTTTGGTGAAATTTGGTATATTGGTGATTTAGGGGGCGTTCGTTACAAATCTTTACTCAAAAATTGAAGGTTCGAAATAGTTCAAAATTTTTTATTTATGTTACTTGAATATACAAAGAAGTAGACAGTATAATATATACAATGTGCATTAAATATACATCTACAAATTACGTACATTGGATATTTTATATATATATATATGGGACGATCCACGTCAGATTTACCCCTCATCTGTCCAAAATTTGTATGGGCGGATTTTAATGAAAAAGGGCGAAAAATGTTCGTATTTAAAGGAGCTTTCGAATGGTATGTGGCATATATGCGGAATTCAACAGTATGTCATAGATATGGCGGCTTAAAGAGATAAATTCAAAATTTCTTACCCAACATGGGCATATAAAAAAGTGAAAAATAAGTACACTCATTTGAAACTCGCTATTCGGGAGTTTCTGGGGTTGTTGTTTACGAATCTGAGCCTGAAATTTTGAAATTCAAAATGGCGGATCCAATATGGCGGACCAAAAAAGAAAAAGTTGCTCAATTCATTTGAAACTCGCTATTCGGGAGTTTTCGGGGTCGCTGATTACGAATCTGAGCCTGAAATTTTGAAATTCAAAATTGCGAAGCCAATATGGCGAATGCAAATATGAGGAGCGGAAGAAAATGCAAGTGATCTGAAAACTCTTACTAGGAGGTTTATGGAGTCGGTGATCACGAACTTGTAGCTAATACGTTAAAAAATAACAGATAAACCGTGTTAATTAAAGAAAACAACTAAAGAAAACAAAAACACCGAAGCGTGAGAGGCAAGGGGAACTCACGAAAATACAGCACCCCGAAGGAGATGAATTTCTACCACGTCCACGCCGTCATCTCTGGGTAATGCTAAGGGTAGAATTGTAATTAACACGGTTTATCTGTTGTTTTTTAACATATTAGCTACAAGTTCGTGATCACCGACTCCAAAAACCTCCTAGTAAGAGTTTTCAGATCACTTGCATTTTCTTCCGCTCCTCATATTTGCATTCGCCATATTGGCTTCGCAATTTTAAATTTCAAAATTTCAGGCTCAGATTCGTAATCAGCGACCCCGAAAACTCCCGAATAGCGAGTTTCAAATGAATTGAGTAACTTTTTCTTTTTTGGTCCGCCATATTGGATCCGCCATTTTGAATTTCAAAATTTCAGGCTCAGATTCGTAATCAACGACCCCAGAAACTCCCGAATAGCGAGTTTCAAATGAGTGTACTTATTTTTCACTTTCTTATATGCCCATGTTGGGTAAGAAATTTTGAATTTATCTCTTTAAGCCACCATATCTATGACGTACTGTTGAATTCCGCATATATGCCACATACCATTCGAAAGCTCCTTTAAAGACGAACATTTTTTGCCCTTATTCATTAAAATCCGCCCATACAAATTTTTGACAGATGAGGGGTAAATCTGACGTGGATCGTCCCTCATATATATATATATATATACAGGGTGTCCCAATTAACTTGAAAAATTTACAAGAACAGGTAGAGCGGACTGAACTGAGTCGAATAGTCCTCTTCCGTTTTACAATTTTCGCAATAATCGACAAGATAATACTTGGTAACAATTACTGATTGCTAAAATTGCAAAACGGTAGAGGACTTTTCGACTCAGTTCAGTCCGCTCTACCTGTTCATGTAATATTTTCCGGTTAGTCTGGGACAGCTTATATATACTTATATATAGAATATACAATGTACATAATTTTTGAAAACGGAATCGTAAGGAACGCCCTCCAAATCACTAATATATCATATTTCATCAAAATCGAAGAATCTTGGATTTCAGTTACTTTTCCGTCCGCCATATTGGATCAGCCATTCCGAACTTTAATTTTTTGATAACGGGTGACTTAGGGGCGTTCGTTACGATTCCGTTCTCAAAAATTATGTACATTGTATATTCTATACATATATATAAGGTGTCCCGACTAACCGGAAAATATTATATGAACAGGTAGAGCGGTCCGCTCTACCTGTTCAAGTAATTTTTTGCGGTTAGTCTGGAACACTCAGTATATGTATAATTATAAAAAATTAAAATGTGTAAAAACTTATTATACAATTATTTAATTTTAGTTGCTCAAATATTGATTGGAATAGCTTTACATTTCAAAATGCACATGAGAAAGTTTTTAGATTGTCAAAAATTTAAGGAGGTATGGAAGTACATTTCAAAAGAGTTGAGAAATATAAAGGTGTTTGTCTATTTGTTTTTTTAAAAAAGACTACCTCGTAAAAAGAAATGGTGTTAAGGAGACTTAACACCTTCGTGGCGGGGCCATGTATGAAATTGACAAATCATGAGCGGTTTCAGTTGTCAATCTAGAATGGATATACATGCTACATATATCCATACGATATTCTTTGAATATTCATAAATGAATTACATATTTGTATGACGCATGTATACGCATTCGATTTACATTCATGGTTTGTACTAGAAGTTTGTTCTATGTATATTCCAGCTAACATTTAGAATGAAAATACATGCTACATATCTATACGATATTCTTTGAATATTTGAAAAAGAATGAACATACTTTTATGACGCATGAATGTGCATTCGATAATAGTGTTTTATTTAACAAACAATTATCTGAAGTTAACTCGTTCAATATTTGTTGGTTTAATTTAATTGACAATTTAATCGTTCTAGATTTGTTGGTTTAATTTGATTGACAATTTATAATTTGAAATTCTTTAAAATGGACATACAAATTATAGATTCATTCATTGAAAATGGTGGTGATCCAATTAATTTATTCACCACAAACGAAGACGTAGATGCTATTGTCTTATATGATTCGACCGTGTAAGTTTTTAACAAATTATCTTGGTTAGTGAAATAGATTTAAATATTTTTAAATAAAAATTAGTTATTTAAAATATAGTAAAAGTATATTACTTATTGTTTAAAAATTAATTGTCTTTTTTAAAATATAGTTATTTTAATAACTATAGTATTTAAAGATTCAAGAAAGTATATTTCAAATTGTGTATACTCTAAATGTCTGTATAATTTGAAAACGTATAATAGATTCAAAATCGTTTATAGATATAATCAATTTAATTTATATTTCTTTAAAGATATTGTACAATTATTTTCTTCATGTAAAAAAAAGATAATTTTGAAATTCTGAAATAATATTATTAAATTCTTTAATTTGAATTTACAGAGAAGTTATTGGCTATATAGATGAACTTGATCCTGTCCGTGAAATTGGAATTCAAAAAAAATATAAATTCCTAAAATTTTTTTTAAATAATGGAAAAGGAAAAAGGATTCAAATTATAGTATGGAATGATGAAATCAAACGAATATTACCTCATCTTAAATTAAATTATGTAACTAATTTAATTGATTTTAAATTTTTCTAAAAAAGTAAAGTAGCATTTTTTAATATTATACGATACATTGAAACTTTTAATTATTAAAAAAAATTCTAATTTTTACTTATAAAAATTTTCAAAGAAATTTGAATACTATCAAATTTTAATGAAAATTTGTAAATTCTTTCGGTTTACTTAAACATTTCAGTTTCTCAAATTTGATTTGTTTTTATTAAAAAAAAGATCATGAACAACGTTTGGTGGTTAAACAAACAAAGAAAGAATATCGCCTATAACGGTCAAAGCTGGATCAAAGTGTGTTAGTTAGGAAGGTGGTGTTGTACCTCTCGGTGCAACAAGATATTATTTTGGGATTCGATCCGCTCAAAGGGTTGG
>NW_017280216.1:46657-48011 GCF_001594065.2 Cyphomyrmex costatus | reverse complement strand
ATACAGTACATAGAATTAGTTCTTTTTTAATTATGTAGAGAAAAGAGGACAAATATTATTAGAAAACTTATCTGATACGATATCGAAGAGATCTTTTAATAATTTCATGGTAATTCCATCAATCAGAAGCGTGCTTGGTGATTTCAAAATGTGCGAATGTACCAAAGAGATATCAGCAATCACGTCAGACGGTTTCATTAAATCAGAAAGATCAAAATTCACTTCCTACTGTTTTGTAAAAATAAAATAATCTTTCAATCTGAAAAAAAAGAGAGTACAAAGAATCAGTTCTTTTAAAATTATATTAGATGTAGTAAAAATAAATCCATTATGTATGCCTTCAATTCAATTTCATGCAAAAATAATAGATTTCTTTTTACTACATCTAATATAAAGAATAGTAAAGAAAACAAATTAATAGAAATTCTAAACGTATCTGAAATGTATATTTGGCGTAATCTTGATGATTTTCTCATCACTGTGTTTAGTTTGTGAGTTGCCTTTTACTTTAATATTATTTATTTGTCTGGTAATTATCTCAAAATTATTCTATGAAATAATGTACTATTGATCAGGATATACTTGTAAAGATATTGTAAAAAATGGAACAAATGTATATATCATAAACACCTGATAAATAATATAAATTATTTCATAGCATAATACTGTACTGAGTTGTAACAAAGACTTGATAAATAATTGAGATAACTATCAAATATAAAGTATAATGATATCTTTCAATAAATCTGAAAATAAAAACAGTATACAGTACATAGAACTTTTATAATTATATAAGGAATAGAGAATACAAACTAAGACTAAATAAATAAATAACAGATCTGGAGACACGGTAGTGTCTCGATAATAAATCTATAATAAATCTAACCAAATGCTATAAAAAGAAAATAATGTAGATATTCTTACAGCGGAATTACAGCAGAGAATTTGTGTAATAAAGCAGAAAATACCATCGATGTAACAGACAATCCTTTGTTATTGCCGAGATTCTTTATCCGACTTTAACGATCGCACAGATTGCAGAAATCATCTGGAGAAACGGTAGTGTCTCGGCGCTTTAATCTAACCTCACTTCCGTATTCGTCTACCTCTATGCAATCGATGTGATAGATGTCCTAACCTCAATCCTTTGTTATTGCCGAGACTCATAATCCGACTTTATCGATCTTACAGATCGCAGCGATCGATATTATAGAACACATTTATATCTCTTGCGCCAAAAATTCCAGAATGCATTTCTTCGCTCCGTAGCTGGCAACAATAATGACGACGACGACGTCGACGTTTCTTACAATCAAGACACCCATTTTCTCGACGGCAAACACGTAGACACCCA
>NW_017280216.1:24773-44388 GCF_001594065.2 Cyphomyrmex costatus | reverse complement strand
ACTTTGAACTGGCACATTTAGTAATATATCAGTTACTTTTCGTGGTCATATATTATATTAGATAATATCATTTAAAGTATTAAAGTTTAAATTATTATGTTACATTATTAGATAATCATTTTAATTTAGAAAAGTTCAAATTTTTGGGGATAATTTTCAAAGGTTGAAATTTATTGGGTTTTCTATTTTGTGGTTAGGTAATCGTTTTAATTTAGGAAGGATCAAATTTTTGCGGTTAGTTTTCAAAGGTTTAAATTTGTTGGGTTTTTTAATTTGCGAGGTATATATATACAATAGGTATATATATGTATATAGAAGGAGAAAGAGAGACTGTTATATATACCCTAAAGCACTTTCATGATTGGTCGATTCCGATTAAAGATCAAGCTAAGGCCGATATTTCATGTGTCGTACAACAAGGCTTTTCAAGCCTATTTATTGGTTGTAAAACAGAGAGATTCTCAGATCTCTCTGTCCTATAGCCAATCAACGTGCTTGAAAAGTTTGTCGACACATGAAATATCGGGCTAACAGTATAAAGTCGTCAGGATAAATTAAAACGACTGAATAACTGAAACGTAAATGTTTAATTCACTTTTCGAATATGTGTATATGTAACATATATAATTACTTATAACTTGGAATATACATATATATATGTTAAACTTAATATTGAGTTTTTGTATATTCTGTTTACCCATTTCATCTGTTGTAAAATTTTTTTCAAATAGATATAAGAACAAAATATAAAAGTTTTTAAAAAGTTATTTTATAAACTAAAAATAAATGTAAAACTTATAAGAGGTCGCAGCAAATTTCTCTATTCAATATTGATCGTGATCCATTCGTCTTCATGATCAATGACGTTCTCATTTTTGTCATCCTTGTCACCAACATATGCTATATTGGTCCCAATTAACTTTATGTACGAATTTGGTACCTCATAATCATGGCAACATTTATTATACCTTTTTAGACCATATCTAAAAACAATTGCTATTTAACATTTTCTATTTAAAAATTAAATTGCATCCATCTATTACCTTATATGTAAAATTGCATTAACCATTGCATTTTGTAATCGATTTCTAATCTTTGATTTAATCAGATTTAACTGACTGAATGTTCGTTCAACATCAGCGTTTGACCATGGTAAAGAAAGGAGAGTTAATGCAAATTTAGCCAGATCTCCAAACGGATTATTATCTCCTGCATCTCTGTAGGCATGTACTTCCGCCCAAAATAGAGAAGTATTTGTCACGTTCATCCATTTGATGTAATTTATATTTTGGTATTGCTGAACTATTTTTTCCCGTATATTATGATCCTTCTCAAAAATTAAAACGGACGATATATCCCCTTTTACAGCTTTTAACACATTATTGACAGAAAATAAATCAATTTTCTTTAAAGTTTTGTAATTCTCAGGTAATCTAAAAATAATAATTATAAATTCACATACTATTGATCTTATCCTTGACATATCTAATGCTAATATATCATTTTCGAAAAAAATATATTTATAAACTTATTTTCAGAATAGAGCCATTACCTTTGTTTCAGTTGTTTGATGAGAATAATGATAAAATCAGTACATCTCATCCGGATATTTTTCTCGACTTTTTCATCTAATGTTTTATTTTTTTTACACTTTATTATTTCATTTTCAAATCTATAGCCTAAGTAGCACGTTCTGTCTATATAATTATCAAAATCTGTCGTTACGATGTCAAAAGTATATGTTGAATTTATAACTTTGTTTTTTAAAGAATGTATAACCATTACTAAATTATTCAATAATTTTGTTGGATCATTAATATTGCTCTGAAAGCTCTTATTTAATATTTGTAGTTCTGAAAGAACGGGTTTAAGAAACAGCAAGTATAAGTAATTAATATCATCCTTGTACATTTCGTACAAGGTATTAGCAGTATAACATTTTTCAGAGTTTCTTGCAATACTAAAATGTGTCTTCAATTCGAGCCATTGATCTAATATACGCGAAACTGCAACCTCAATAGACAGCCAACGTGTATCGCAAACTTTCGTAATTTTTAATGTCTCCTAAAATAATATAATTCTTCAATTTGATAGCTCTTAAAACGTCGATATACATTTTTTATTTAAATATAGTTTTAATTACCTTGCCATTATTAATTGTTTCGTATAATTGTTTATATGCGGACTGGCGACTAGAACTCATGCTGAACCAATTATACGTCTCATGAACTAAAAATTCTAAGTGTGTTGGAAGACATTCTTTACATGCGTAATTTATTGCTAACTGTATTGAATGGCAGACACATCGAATAAGGATAAGGTCAGGTACATCTTTTTTAAGCTCAGTATATACGCTTTTATTGCAACCAACCATCACAGAAGCATTGTCTGTTCCTATGCCAATCAAGTTTTTAATGTTCAATTTGAATTTCTCAAGCTCATTCTTGAAACATTTTACAATATCCTTTGCATTTCCACTTTCTAGGATTGCCATTGAAAGAAAAGTTGACACTATCTTTCTGTTCTTTTCACTAAAATATAAGATAACAATACCTGCAAATAAAAGGAGTTGAAAATGGAGAGTTCTTCACAAAAACTATCCCAAACTGAAGAACTAAGTCGATTGATGTCAAAATTAATAAATTTAATTATTGAATCGACCTGTCTCTTCTCTCTCTACTCTGAGAATATTCATATATACACAAATACTAACCTAAAAGTTTTGTAATGCTAATATCCGTTGATTCGTCGAGCAATAAACTAAATTTTGAATTACTGTCATTTTGTAAATCTTCAATAAAATGAGGAGCCAGCACATATTTTACGATGTTGGTACACTTGGTTCTGTGCAACCTTATTTGAACGCACGACTCACTATTGTTAAATTTATTTTTACATAAGGCAGTTAAATGATCAATTGGCGCTATTGCGCTATGTTGACTAACGTATAATGCTAAAGCAGCCTCTTGCTGCTGTGTCTTAAAGGACGAAGGTTTGAACGGAAGTTTATTTATTTGTATGTGCGATTCACAGTTTGTTTTGTGCTTTTTTGTTTCAGCATGGGAAAGTAAATCGCTCAGTTTACATTGAATATTACACTTACAATATGTACAGTATGCTTGAGTTTTATTTGTCAATTCTTCCCGAATCCAATCCTTTAATTTTGAATGTATCTTCCATTCCAAGCGAAATTTTTGCTGATAAACTTTCGTTTTTCCCATTTTAATATAGGGTAAAATAGAGGGTAATCCTCTCAAAAATCGATAAAATTATACTTATTCGACGCGTTTTTTCATAAAACGAAAGAATCTGGCAGAATAAAGCATCGCTCTGCCCCGCGAACCGAGATATTAATCGTTAAAGAAATTAATTCAGGTTAGGATTGTTATGATCACGTAACTGGTAACACTGGCTGCGTTCCGTTTTACGCATATGCGCGCATTCCCCTATACGCCGGTATTCATAGTCAGTTCTTATATTCAAGACCGTCTTAAGTTCAGTCTTGAGGAGTTACGAACCAATCAGAGGGCCGCGTGACGCTCACTATATAAAATGCGCGTATATACCTGAAACGGAATCCAGCCACTGTGATGTGAGCATGGGCTGCGGTCACATTTTCATTGCTTTAAATACAAAAATTCTTTGCATTAGCAGTGAAACAAAAATCGTCAGGAAACGCTAAAAATAAAATTAAATACCGTCAGAATTACCGCTAGCCGCATTTTTTAAATTTGACAGCTAGACAACCTTTAAAAATCGCTAGATCTAGCTGGAAAACCGCTAAATTGGCAACAGTGCGCTGCGTTGCTACGCGGCGCGCCGAGCATGTTGTATGCTGTGTCGAGCTGCGATGCTATGAATCGCGTTGAGACTGGAGACGGCTCACGAGCCGCGAACGAGAATTCAGAACTTTATTCTAATAAAGTTTTCACTGTGTGAATAACAGTACGGATCAAAATAAAAAAATTTTCATTAAAGTTTAAGATTGGCCGAACATTTTCATTTTTTATTAGTGCTGATTGGATAATTAGTTCGTGAAAACAAAAATCGTAAATCTAGTCATTTTTGAAGCTCTGACATTTTCTATCTCGAAAACTATTGATTTTATCAAAAAAAAGTCTAAGAGACAAAAAATGTTCACTTTAGCCCAATATAGCGTACAGAATTTTTTCGGAATTTTTGTTCAATGTTTTGATTTTTTAAAATATAGATCCAACGTTTTAGCGAGTGAAAATGGTTAGACTCGATTTCTTATATTATTCTGCGAAAAAGCATGTACATACACTTTCTTTGTTGAAGTGGTCATTAAAAAGTTACAATCAATTTTTTGTTTAAAAAATCAAGACTTTGAACAAAAATTCCGAAAAAATTCTTCGTTTGCGCGTGTCTGATAAGAGGAATGGCGCTTCTTACTAAGTCGACACTTTGACACTCGTAACCGAGTAAAAAATGTGCTATACAATAAATTCAGACCTTGCACGTGTAAAATAAGTAGCTAGCGACTTATAGAAATCCTCAAAGAACAATACTATGCTTGCAGAAACGAGCTACAAGCTTTAGTATAAGAGGAATGAGTATCCGCAAATTTCATTGATATGCTACGTCTGCTACGAGACTGCCGCTTGACGCTTCGACAGAATCGAAGATCAACGGAAACATACATCGTGTGTCGAATCCTGATACATGTAAATAATATAATACGTTTCTTGTTTATAAAGAAATTATTAGAACAAAAAAATAACTAATATTATATACGTTTTATTATTATGATTTCTCTCAAAAAGATAAACTTTGTCCAGGGCACGTAAGAACCTTTTTATTACGGGCCTGACAAGTCGGTCATTTCTATTGATCCAGTGATGCACTTTTCGTGATAGCGCCGCTATCGGAATATCGAGGAATTGTTATGCTGAGAAATACTGCTCAGCTGTGTGCCTGCACGTCAATTTCACTCGTAGCATATCAATGAAATCTGCAGATACTCTTTCCTCTTATACTAAAGCCCGTACCTCGTTTCTGTAAGCATAGGATTGTTCTCTCAGGTTTTCTGACGTTCGCCAGCTACTTCCTGTGAACGTGCAAGGTCTGAAACTTTTATATGCAGCACATAATGTGTTGAGTCGACTGCAGAAGCCGATAACGAAACTGTAAATTTTTAATTTTTTTCCGTTTTTCGTATTGAAATGTAGCTAGCGCAATTCATTGTTGTCGATATTTTGATTATGTAAAAGGATTTTTCCATCCGTAAATGCAATTAAGAGAAACGAGTATTTAACTAAGTAATGATAAAACAGGACACTCCAGCATCCCCTTAAGTGATAATCAATAGAAAACATAAATCATTTGCAAATTTATTTTTACATTAATTTTTATAATGATTTATTTGAGTGTTAAAAGTAAAATGCAAATATTTCAAAAATCGTAAAATACATTTTTTTTTATATAACAGTACGATAAAGTATGTCAAAGATTTCACAATTTAACTATAAAATGGAAACTAGTTCGTATTGAGTGCGTCGAATTTAATTATCTATAACGTTTTACTCTAATAGAGAAGAATATAATCTCTCATGGAAAAAAGGCTATGGTTGCCACACACACACAATCAGAAATATTGATAATTTTCAATCATTAATACATTTGGTTGTGATAATCGTGTTGTAGCCCGCGAGTGCTACCACAATTAAGTCTCGCATTTCAGCCTAGCAACGAACTGGCGGAAATGCAAGATTATTACTGCAAAGCAACCTTTGCATTTCGGCATAGCAACGACTTGCGGAAATGCAAGGCTGCAAATTTCATAACGCGTGCGGACAACGATCACTGATCGAACGCAAGCAATGACCGCACGCACATCGAACGATTATTAATAAAAAGCAAATCTTGCACTTCGACAGGACAACGAACTGCCGAAATGCAAGAGGACGAAGTCCGCATTGCACACGGCACGAATGCCGCTAGTTCGATGACTCCGCGACGCCTATATATTCGGCGGTCTAAGGACCGGCGAGAGAGTCTTGTCATACATCTAAACGTAACGATACGTTACGCGCGTCGCGAGAACCGAGTCATATTACATCCGCGATAACGAGTGTCGCCGACCGGTCTAAGTCACGAGCGAGGACTTTAACCCGAGTATTATTCTTTTAATTAAATCCAACTATTATAATCAACTACTCGAATTGTAACAATCAAAGTGTAATCTTTTAATCGGGTAATTATATCAATTCAATAAAGGGTTAAATGTAATCAGTGGTAATAACCACTCGAAATTGTAAGTGTTATAATAAATAAAAGGGGTTATTTTAATAAAAGTGTGGTGCAGTGTGTGTTTGTTTTACGACCTTGACCACTTTCCTCGTTTTCCTCGTGGGTTCCAACCCTTTGAGCGGATCGAATCCCAAATTAATATCTTGTTGCACCGAGAGGTACAACACTGCCTTCACGCCGTGACGGCAGGCTGTCAGTACTTGATTATGTCAGATCATGTTGTATTTTTACAACGCTTTCGCTGTCACGATGTGATAGCAAATAATGATTGATTTTTGTTGTTTATTTCTATCGTTGTGTTAAGTCGGCAGGCTAAGCTGTTAGAAACTAAGCTTAATGAAAAAGCAGCAGCTTGATATCTGCTGCACGTCATGATCAAGTTTGCTGGCATACTGCTGGCATACTGCTAGCATTTTGCTATCTGGGTACTTACCATTAAACTAAAAGCAATTATCTCTTACTTTGACAAATACAAATTTGTTACATCACAATTTTTATCCTTTAAGTAGATAAGTAAAATGCTCACACACCTCAAACAAATTTCAAACATAAAATTGTTTTCTAATAATGTGTACAGAGTTAAATTTAGAGTATTTATACGCTTATGATACAGAGAAATGTTGAAATAATGAATTTAAGACTTGTGAAAAATTTATCATCTTTATTTTGGGAAAAATTAATAAAAAGAAATAACATTACATACATAAAATGCTGTAGCCACTTAACCTACTTACAGGCTAAATATTCATAACTATACAGTAACAAATGATGTGTAATCGTTTCTAACTTTGACAGGCGTTCTAACCTCACAGCATCACACTTCAAATTATAACTAACAACATATAAGATACGACAATTAATTACATTTTGAAGTAAGAAGATAGCATAATTACAAAGCTAAATTCAAGCGATATGATATACAATGTCCTTCTGTGCGTGTCAGAATGATAAGCGTCTAACCGCGTACGTCTGAACGGTGTACATCTTCTCGTGTACAAACGAACGGTGCGCAACTGAACGGTGCGCAACTGAACGGTGTGCAAACAAGCGGTGTGCAATTGAACGGTGTGCATCTTCTGGTGTGCAAATGAACGGTGCGCATCTTTTCGTGTGCTACTGAACGGTGTGCAAAAGAACGGTGTGCAAGTGAACGGTGTGCAAATGAACGGTGTGCAACTGAACGGTGTGCAAACGAACGGTGTGCAATTGAACAATGTGCATCCTTTCGTGTGCAAATGAACGGTGTGCAACTGAACGGTGTACAATACAACGGTGTGCAAATGAACGGTGTGCAACTGAACGGTGTACAATACAACGGTGTGCAAATGAACGGTGTGCAACTAACGGTGCGCAACAGAACTGTGTGCATCTTTTCGTGTGCAAATAAACGGTGTGCAAATGAACGGTGTGCAAAAGAACGGTGTGCAACTGAACGGTGTGCAATTGAACGGTGTGCAACTGAACGGTGTGCAACTGAACGGTGTGCAACTGAACGGTGTGCAAATGAATGGTGCGCATCTTTTTGTGTGCAACTGAACGGTGTGCAAAAGAACGGTGTGCATTTTCTCGTGTGCAAATGAACGGTGTGCAATTGAACGGTGTGCAAAGGAACGGTGTGCATCTGTCCATGTGCAAACGAACGGTGTGCAACGGAACGGTGTGCAAATGAACGGTGTGCAAACGAGCGGTGTGCAATTGAAAGGTGTGCATCTTCTGGTGTGCAAATGAACGGTGCGCATCTTTTCGTGTGCAACTGAACGGTGTGCAAAAGAACGGTGTGCAAGTGAACGGTGTGCAAATGAACGGTGTGCAAACGAGCGGTGTGCAATTGAACGGTGTGCATCTTCTGATGTGCAAATGAACGGTGTGCAACTGAACGGTGTACAAAAGAACGGTGTGCATCTTTCCGTGTGCAAATGAACGGTGTGCAACTGAACGGTGTGCAAACGAACGGTGTGCAACTGAACGGTGTGCAACGGTACGGTGTGCAAATGAACGGTGTGCAAATGAACGGTGTGCAACTGAATGGTGTGCAAAAGAACGGTGTGCAACTGAACGGTGTGCAAACGAGCGGTGTGCAATTGAACGGTGTGCATCTTCTGGTGTGCAAATGAACGGTGCGCATCTTTTCGTGTGTAACGGAACGGTGTGCAAAAGAACGGTGTGCAAAAGAACGGTGTGCATTTTCTCGTGTGCAAATGAACGGTGTCCAACTGAACGGTGTGCATTTTTCCGTGTGTAAATGAACGGTGTGCAAACGAACAATGTGCAAAAGAACGGTGTGCAACTGAATGGTGTGCAATAAAACTGTGTGCATCTTTTTGTGTGAAAATGAACAGTGTGCAACTGAACGGTGTGCAATAGAACGGTGTGCATCTTACCGTGTGCAAATGAGCGGTGTGCAAATGAACGGTGTGCAATAAAACGATGTGCAAAAGAACGGTGTGCAATTGAACGGTGTGCATCTTTTCGTGTGCAAATGAACAGTGTGCAAGTGAACGGTGTGCAATAGAACGGTGTACATCTTCTCGTGTGCAAATGAGCGGTGTGCAATAGAACGGTGTGCAATAGAACGGTGTGCACTAGAACTGTGTGCAATAGAACGGTGGGCATTGTTACGTTCTCGTTTTTACGTGCACATTTGATATGTGTGCAAATGAACGGTGTGCATATGAACAGTGTGCAATTGAACCGTGCGCAATAAAGCGTGTCCATCTGAAACGTGCGCAATTGCAACGTGTGCAAATGTACCGTGCGCAAGTGCGCCGCTCCCCAAATATAAATTTATTACTTATTGGTACATTTTTTTTTTTTTGGCTTACTATTGTATTTTACTTATCGCACTTACCGGTCGCAGAAAAATATTTTATTCTTGGATTTGGTAACTTGCGACCTCACGAGGCGGGAGAGATTTTTGATGCACACGAAGTGATTACAAGAGGTTGACGTGCCTGTCTCTCTTGCAGTCGGTGAGCCGCAGAGGGAGGATATCCCCGTCCTCGATGCCGTACACGTTCACCGACACCGTGTTCGAGCGCTCGAATTTCGCAACGTCCTTGAGCGTTACCGGAAACTCGATATCCGCGAAGTTGAGCACTTTGGAATAATGCGGATACGACGCTGTTCGATTCACATTATTGTCCGCAGGGTACAAAGCAGCGACCACCGCCCACGCGAAGCACGCATTGTCCATGGATCGCACGTTGACCACTGCTTGCTTCCTTTTAAATTTTTCCGGCAATGTAACGTGACACCCCGCGCGCATGGGATTGAGTTTGTTTACATTGACCGTTAGGTTCAGAATACGCGAGAGCGCCCACCCGCTGTCGCGCTCCTGGTGCTCCTCGAGCGACGCCAACGTGGGCTCGATAACATTCGACGCGCAGATCGGTGCACCGATAGAGTTCACAGTTTTTACTATTTATCCCCATGACTGTGCGTTTGTCACCCGCGATGAACTCGCCGTTGAAGGCGGTGTTCACTTTCACGCTACCATGTATGTCTATAGCGCCCCGCACACGCTCGAGCACTACACTTTCGGCGTCTTCGAGGAATTGTCGATATGCCTGGAGTTTATAACCGCACCGGTCAGAACGCGATTGGCAAAAGCGGCGTCGATCTCGCGCCAAGCGAGAGATCTATCGTCCTCGCGATCACCGCCATCACCCACGCCATGACCCACGTGCACGAACCGTTGTTCCAGCAGTGTTCGCGCACCCTCGAGTCGCGCGATCCTCGCCACCGCGGATTGTCTGTGCCCGACGGTAAGACGTGGACGCTTGGAGCTACACTCGAGGCTCTCGATGCACTCGTTGCACCGCTCCAACCACGCGAAACACTCGCCCAAGGTGGCGACGCGACCGCACTGGTCGAGCAGTTCGCGTTCCATACGCTCGTAGTCTTCCATTTTAGAAAAGAGTGTTATTCGGAGCACTTATGTCCACGCACTATAGTTCGGCGGATTTTCAAGCACGTCTTTAACGTTTTCCACGAGTTCGTTAAACTCTTGCTCCCACACCTTGTTCATCACTTTTTTTTTCCCCTTTACGCTGTGCAGGTCGGGCACACACTGCACGGGAATACCAGACACATTAGTTTTTGGCAATTGGAGCACGTTCCAGCGCTGAATACCTCGATGAAATCGGTATCGTGCTTCCTGATCATCGAACCGACTTCGGCGATGTTCACCATGCACTCGGCACACAGGGCTAGCGCTCCGCCGTGTAACACTGGATCTGGCAATGTTTTACGCGAAAAACACCCAGTGCCCGGATTTGCGCGTCCGGGATAATTTTTCGCACACGATCGGTAGCGTTCTCACGATCACTGACGCATCCGGTATCGACGGATAACACGCTATCGTCGGAAGACTCGACTTCCATAACGTCTTCGACGTTTACATCTTCGTCAACGTCCATCACTTCGTCGATCACTGTGTATATTATACTTGCACATTTCACCACGATCGGACCGCGACACTTAATGAGACGCACCGCGCTTCCGACTCGTTATTTATACCGTTTCTTTGTAGGCGTGAACTGCATCTCGTCGCTCTTCCTAGAACTTTATCGCGCAAGATAACGCGTCTTCCTAGAACGAATATCGCGCAAGATAACGCGTAATAATTTGATCCTTGTGCGTTGGATCACTCTGAATGTTCAGCAGCCATCGGCGCTGACGCCGCTCTTCCTAGAACAAATATCGCGCAAGATAACGCGTAGTAATTTGATCCTTGTGCGAACCTGTCGTGCATTACGAAGATGTAGAATCCCTACGTAATATAGATGCTTGTAATACAATACGGTGTGGAAGACACGCTAAGAATTGTGCTTTGCAAAATGTATTTAAAATATTCAACTGGTGGTCGCAACACCAGGAATAATTGTAAGATTTTTAAAATAAGTGTAAGATTTTTTTAAATAAATACGTTTTATTTCCGTTACCCGTATCAGCCATATAATAGATATAAGTCAAAAGTAGACTGGTAACTGTATACAATGTACCGATAGCTGCTTCATATCTGTTTATAGCAGTTCGATAGCTGTTTGATAGCTGTTCGATAGCCGTTCGATAGCCGTTCGATAGCCGTTCGATAGCTGTTTACAGTGTAACGATAGCTGTTTACAGTGTACCGATAGCGGTTCGATAGCTGTTCAATAGCTGTCTGATAGCTGTTCAATAGCTGTTTACAGTGTACTGATATCGGTTTGAAAGCCATTCGATAGCTGTCCAATAGCTTGTCAATAGCTGTTCGATAGCCGTTCGATAGCTGTTTAATAGCTGTTTAATATATGCATAATATGTGCTTCAAATGCTGCAATGGACAAAATGCAGAAGTTTCTTCATGAAATAGTTTGAGCGCAATGTCTACTCTTATACTTTTAGCTGAGGTATACTTTTTGCTGAGGTATACTTTTTTGCTGAGATATACTTTTGATTAAGATATAAGTCTTTAACCGAGGCATTGCACTTTTTGCATATGGCATCTTGGGAGAATGATGATATCATATTGTCACGTATATCTTCAGTATAAATTCTCGTACATCTCTCGCGGTCCTGTCAGTCTTGCAGACAGTGAGTTGGACAGTCGGTTAGTCTATCCGTCTGTTAATTATCTTATTCGCTTTTTAAAGATGGATAACTTAAATACATTGATAGGATATACAACTTACATGAGCATGCAAGCAGTGCTGCTAGCTGAAAAAAGTGCAGTATTGTCCAATAGTGTACGCAATTTGCAGGGAGCGAGTGCAGCCGTAAGTGGACACACTGCTGAGACATTTAAAATAAATGTGGACATATGCAGTGAAAACAAGTTACTAAGGGGAGCGTAAGTATTACATTATATGTAGTAATTAATGGGATATGTTAATAACTGAATAGTAATGTATTCAAGCTAGACACGAAAAAAAAATTATCACACGGTATTATAATAGCAACTAATTGTAAGATTCAGCTTGAGTACATTACTATAATTGTAATGCAATGAATATGTATATATATTTTTTTTTATCCTTTTTCAGAGAGGGCGCCTCTGACATTATCACGAAATTAAATGATGTGGCTGATGACCTTATAAAATTAGTAAAAAGATATGAAAAAAAGATAGAGAAAATTAATAATCAGATATGGATGAAAGATATTAATGATGATGATGATGATGATGTCATCACATTGGAGCGTTGAAATCAAAAAACTATTTCAAATTGTATTTTTAAAGTATTAATACCTATTTTATATATATATCAAACTTAATCATATGTATTCATTAGTATTAATACCTATTAAAACTAAACCTAAAACTAAACTTACCTGTTTTAATACCTATTTTATATATATATCAAACTTAATCATATGTATTCATTAGTATTCACATTTATATATCTTAGAATTTAAGCTTAAAAATTTATCAAATTGATGTCATTTTCGGTTTCTTTACTTATGTATCATAAATAAATAAATGTGTATGTATAAAAAGAATAACTACCCCGAGTCGAAATTAATAACCTTTAAATCCTGCAAATGGTTGTCTTCATCAATGCTTCATGTTCTGCATATCTGCTGTTAAATCATTTAATTTCATCCTTTACCTCCGTTTATTCTATATATATATATATATATATAAAATAATGTTATTATTAATTGTAAATATATTGAAATAATTTTATTATTAATTGTAAATAAAGTAGAAAACATTAAACAAGGAATAAATAAATAAATATTTTTTATTATTATTGCTACATAAAATGAAAAATCTTTTGAGATGCATAAGAAGAAGATGACATGAGAGAGTGACGGTGAGTATACATGGTAAGTATATACGATAGTATAGCGCGGCGGCGGACCGCGCCCGGAGGGACCGTGCCCGACGGACCTCGCGGTGGGGGAGGACCGCGCGCGATAGCTTACCGCGTCTGGAGGACCGCGCCTGGCGGCCATTGACTCCGCGGCGACCACCACTATTCTCCCCGCGCAAATTTCCCGCGATGTTAGCATCCTGCGAATCCATTTTCTTCCCCGTTATCCCCTGCGGCGTTATTATCCCTCTCCCGTGACGTCATACCCCTCGACGTTATCCCCTCCCCTCCCGTGACGTCTACCCCTCTCACCATGTGACGTTATCCCCTGGCATCACCACAGAGTTCCTAAACGTATTATAATTTATACCCCTCGCGTTCTTAAACACATTGTAATTTATGTTGGTAAACCTGGTTCATAAATCAAGTACTTACGGAAAAAAGAACAAACTTGAGTTAGAACCGGCCTATATATACTCTACTAATGACACGTATCATTTGTACGCCAAGTTAAATTCTATTTAAAAACCCAAGAGGTACTATCCTTATTACTTGCTTAATTGTATCATGACATGTATCGTTTGTACTATTCTTATTAAATTCTACTAAATTAAGTAGTAAAACCCATGTAGTTTTTGTATGTATTAATTCCAATGTCAAAATCTATTACATATATATAACCAAATACGCTAATAAACGTAATAAGTGTTTTAGTATAATGTTATTACGAAATTGATTAACAGAACAATCGTTCCTTACAATATTAATTATTAATTATAATAATAATTTGTAAATGTATACTTATGAAGATACACGTGATTGAAAACTGGTTAACTCACACACATGTGAGCTCCAAAATCTTGAATCAAATATAGTATTCTTGGTGAGAGATCAAAATAACAGTTTTTTATATTTCAAAAATGAATCACAAAAGATCAGTATTAATTTCAAAAGAATTTTTATTAAATTGTCTTACCATATTGTCTACTTTAGCGTAATATATTTTATTATTGGAAGATAATGAAATGGTGAAAAACCTTGGCATACATAATGAGGTATTCAAGTCAGACGTAAAGTTGGGAACTGTTGGTGTATGTTTACTTTAAACTGGCACCTTCAATAATATATGAGTCATTTTTCATGGTATTTCATTATCTTTCAATAATAAATAAATGTATTACGTTAAGATAGATAATTTGGCATAAGAATTCTTTTAAAATTAATACTGATCTTTTGTGATTTATTTTTAAAATATAAAAAACTGTTATATATAGTTTGATCTCCCACTTAGTTGAAGATTTTAGAGTGTAAATTAACCAGTTTTCAATCACGTAAGTATACCTTCATAAGTATATTTCGTAATAACATTAAACCAAAAAAATTTATTACGTTTATTAGTATATCTTATTATCATCATCATCACTCCTTTTATCTCCTTTATGTGGAGCATAGGACGTCTACGAGTCTCCTCCACCTTACTCTATTTTGGGCAATCGTTTTTATTTCTGCCCAGCATTTTCCAATAGATTTAATTTCATTATCTATTGTTCTCCTCCAAGACATGGCAGGTCTCCCTCTTTTGCGCTTTCCTTGCGGATTGTATTCCATAGCCAAGCGAGCTATGTTATGCGGATCTTTTCTTAGAGTATGGCCGATCCATTTCCATTTTCTGCGGCGGATTTCAGTGCCTATTTTTTCTTGCTTGGAAGCGCGCAGTAGTTCTTCATTTGTTGGTAAGTTTGGCCAGAACAGTCTCAGAATTCGTCGCAGACATTTGTTCACGAAGACCTGAAGTTTGTTTATCAGTCCATCTGTGTTTTTCCAGGTCTCGCAACCGTATAGCAGCACAGATTTGATGCAAGCATTGAATAAACGAAGCTTATGTATGTTAGACATCTTTGAGCTTCTCCATATTTTATTAAGTCTGAAGAAGGCTTGTCGG
Organism: Cyphomyrmex costatus; assembly: GCF_001594065.2. Taxonomy (NCBI): domain Eukaryota; kingdom Metazoa; phylum Arthropoda; class Insecta; order Hymenoptera; family Formicidae; genus Cyphomyrmex; species Cyphomyrmex costatus. Next base: position 29,379 of record NW_017280216.1, on the reverse strand, counting down.
GCCTTGTTTATTCTTTTGCTAACATCGATGTTGGTTCCTCCGTCTTTGGCAATTACGCAACCAAGGTATACAAAGTCGTTGACTTCTTCGATTGTGCGTCCTTCAATGGAAATAGGTGTGCTTATGTTTGTTCCAATACGCATTATTTTTGTTTTGTTGGTATTGATCTTTAGTCCAACTTCTGCAGCGTATCTTTGAAGTGCTGAAATTCTCCCCTGTGCATCTTTGTGTGTATGAGATAGTAACACGATGTCGTCCGCATAGTCGAGATCGTCAAGTCGGCGAGTCAGCAGCCACTGTATTCCGCCTGTTGTTTCTTGATTGCATTTTTCCATCACCGTATCCAGTACCATTAAGAATAGCATCGGTGATAGAATGCAGCCTTGGCGTACACCTCTTCTGATTTGGAAGGAGGGGCTCAGTTTTCCTTTGAAGAGAACACCGCATTCCGCGTTATCATATAATTCTTTTATTAATCTTGTTATTTGGGCTGGTATTCCAAATTTTTCTAGTGTTTTCCATATAGCCGGCCAAGTCACGGTGTCAAATGCTCTTTCAAAGTCCACGAAAGTCAGATACAGTGGTGAGTTGAATTCTGCTGCTTGCTCCACTATAATTCGAAGGCTGCTTATATGATCTATGCAGCTGTGTCCCGGGCGGAATCCTGCTTGTTCTTTTCTCAATTTTTCATTGACGTGCGCTGTCATTCTCTCGCGGATGATTGACGCTAGAATCTTCGTAATTGTATTCAGTAGGGTTATTCCTCGCCAGTTCTTACATTCACGGAGATCACCTTTCTTTGGAATTGTGATGATTATTCCTTGTTTCCATTTCGCCGGGATGCTGCCTGTGTCCCATACTTCTGTTATAATGGGGGCAAGTGTTTCCGCCGCAAATGATGGATCAGTTTTAAGTAATTCCGGTGCGATGCCGTCACTACCTGCGGCTTTGTTGTTCTTGAGTTTCTTTATTGCTAATCTGATTTCAGCAACTGATGGTGACTTTGTGCTGATACGAGATGATGTTGTATAGTCTATGTCGCAGTTATCTATTGTTGGGTCGTCGTGTTTAAAGAATTCTACCCATCGATTAAGTTGTTGTTGTTCCGTAGTGAGAATATGGCCATCGCTGTTCTTAATTTGTGGAATGCTTGTAAAATGGCCGGTGATCCTCCTGATACATTGGTATGTTTTGCGCACGTCCTTTTGTTCCGCCGCCACTTCAGCGTCATTGATGATGTTTTCTTCGAATTTACGACGATCTCTTCTTGCCATTTTCTTAATTTGTTTTTCTATGTTGTTATATCTTGCAAGGGTTACATCACTTCGGACCTGGTTTAGTTGCTGATTTAATGTTCTTCTTTGTTCGATTAATTCCCAGGTTTCATTCGTGATCCACATTTTACGGGTACTGTTTTTGATCCCGATGACTTCATTTGCGGATTCTACGTATGCTTTTTGCACTAATTCCCATTTTTCCTTCGCACTTATTGTAGGACTGATATTATTAACTTTGGCTGTTACAGTTTCACAGAAGTTCCGACGTTCGCCTTTATTCTTGAATTTTTCGATATTAAATTTCTTTTGTTTTGTTCTTGTTGTTATTATATTCATTGTTCTTATGCGTATTTTTGCCACGACTAGCTTATGGTCGCTATACATGTCCGCACTACGCATTGTTCGAACATCTAGAAGAGACTTCAGGTGTTTCTTGTCAATTAGCACGTGGTCGATCTGGTTACGTGTTACTCCGTCTGGTGCTTGCCAGGTATATTTATGAATGTCCTTGTGCGGGAATCGCGTGCTGCCGATGAAAAGTCGGTTGGCCATGCAGAGATCAATTAATCGCTCGCCGTTGTTATTGCGTGCTTCTCCAAGTCCATGGCGACCCATTATTTCATCGAGGTTGTTATTATTATTGCCGATTTTCCCGTTAAAGTCACCCATGACAAGTTTGATGTCTCTTTTGTGCGTTGAGGCGATTGTGGACTGCAGTTGATTGTAGAAATGATCTTTTTCGCTGTCGTCTGCTATTTCCGTTGGTGCATAGCATTGAATGATTGTTATATTGCGATTTTTGGCTCGGAAACGAGCGGTTATTAATCGGTCGGAGACTGGATTCCACTCCATTAATGATTTTTTAATTTTAGTGGATATAACTATTCCAACTCCATTAATGTGGGTGGTTGAATTGCCCGAATATATCATGTAGTGATTGTCTGACGTTGTAATGTCCCCGCTGTTCTTCCACCGCACTTCGCTGAGACCTAGGATCTTAATTTTACAGCGTGTCATTTCTTTGCTTAGTTGTGCCAAACGGGATGCCTGTGCCAATGTCCGGATGTTCCAAGTGCCAATTCGTATACCTTTTTGATAGCTAAGGTTCATTTCCGTTGTATCCGTCCGATATCCGAGGCTCGTATTCGTTTCTCGAATCAGCTTGTTTCGGGTTTGCGGGTGATTGGCCCACAGAATCCTATCCAGCCGTCAGAGTTATACTGACTGTCGGTCGGCCGGAGCAACCGGTGATGGCCGTTTTTGTTATTATTTTTATTTAGGAATTCTATATCTTATTATACGTATGTAATATTTTGACATTGGAATAAATACATATTTACTTTCATTGTATTATCTTTCAATAATAAAATGTATTATGTTAAAATATTTTATAGATAACATCAATGTCATACTGGAAGAGTACCGTTCGGAAACCATTACCAAGAAAGAGAAACCATAATAAATTTCTTAATACTAAACATTAGAAAAAAGCATAAATGATTGTAAAAGAAGAATATTTATTCATTTTTATGTACGTTTATTATAATTTTTTTTTAATGTTCAGTATTAAGAAATTTATTATGATTTCTCTTTCTTGGTGATAGTATCCGAACGGTGCTTTTCCAGTATGTCTACATTGATACTCTCTAAAATATTTTTACATAATACATCTTATTATTAAAAGATAATGCTAATGGAAGTGAATATGTATGAAAATGATTTAAATTAAAAGCCTTTAATCTTTCCTTAGTCAAATTTCTAATTTTTGTTTAAACTTCTGGTTTTGATTTGGTTATACCAAGTTATTAAATTCTACCTTTAAAAACCCATGTAGTACTATTATTTAAATTCTACTAAATTAAAAAGTAAAACCCACGTGGTACTATCTTTATTCTAATTTTTGTTTGAACTTCCGCTTTTGAGTTGGTTATACCAAGATAAATTCTACTAAATTAAATAGTAAAACCCATGTAGTACTATCTTTATCCTCATATAATGACATATATCATTTGTATAAAAGATCTGATATCAATAGTCGGCGCCAAGTTATTCTATATCAGAATTCTTTCTCCCTTCTCTTCTTCAGTAATACTCAACAGTTCCCAACTTTACGTCTGGTTTGACTAATACTAACTCGAACATGTACTTGTGTTCAAGATTAGCCTCTATAAATCATATTCAATCGAATTGTATGTACAGCATGTATCCTGGAAACTTCGAGATATCATCGAACGAACTTGAGGACCCCTTTTTTGCTTGCTGAAAGTCAAGAATATAATTAGGATTCATGTTGTACATACAAACAAAACAACTTACTGGAAACGGAATTTATAATTTTTCGTTAATCAAGCGCACGCGTACTCACGTGACGCAATCAGCGTAACTAGCTTGCGCTCCAATAAGCGATGCGAGTTTCTGGCCGCGCATGGCAGGAGCGTTTCACTGCAAAATCCACGTTTAAGCTTGCCAATCGCGGCCAGCCTCAGAAGGTCACCTAAAAATTTGTATTTTATCGAAGTCACAGTCAAGTGCCGTTAAAAATTCTTAGAAACGTTGCTGCTCCGCCAAGAGAAATCCACCGTTTTGCTATCGCATTCGATCTGCCGTTGCGATTGAAAATAATGAAATATCGGAAACAGTAGTTTTTCGTCAATCTTTTTAAAATTTGTTTATTGTAAGTGTGTCTAATGTAAGTAAAAAACAGAAAAATAAAGAACAGTGACTAGTTACATGAACGCCAAGCCAGGCATTTTTTTGTACTTGTGAAACCACTTCTTCCTACCGAAGTCTCTCTACCAAACAACTTGAATACTTCATTATGTATGCCAAAGTTAATTTTTTATCAAAACCTACATGACGTTATCCTTATCATATTTGCTGTTTAGTAGAATTTAAAAACCTGCGTGGTGTTATCCTTATAATCGGCAGTGAATCTGACCTGTCATATTTGCTGTTTAGTAGAATTTAAAAACCCACGTGGTGTTATCCTTATGCTGTTTAGTAGACCAAGATACAACCTAGATTCTACAATCGTATATGAACTTACCCTTTTTTTTAGTCACCTTCTTTAGCTTCCATCCATCCTTATTCGCGCGGTATCGCGTTACATCGCGACAGCGTTATCGCGTGCGACAACATCACCGCGTACGGTATTCGTATTGAGCGCCCTTTAAATTATTTAATTCAGTAGAATAAAATAACGGGAATAAGTAGAATTATTATTATTATTAATAATAATAATAATAATATTATTATTATTATTATTATTATTATTATTATTAATATTATTATTATTATTATTATTATTATTATTATTAATATTATTATTA
>NW_017280216.1:13829-24319 GCF_001594065.2 Cyphomyrmex costatus | reverse complement strand
GGAAGCTAGAAATAAACATTTTAAGAGATTCCGATTAAACCATTTCCGAAAGTGTTCGCGTGAAAGTACAAATGTAGATTTAATTAAAAAACTTCTTGTATCGTCCGATCCGTATATTGCTACTAAAAGAAATCTGTCAAAGACTGTTAAACAAGACTTGCATCCTGAATGTCTCGAATTACTGGATGATAGCAACTTGTAAAAATAAGTAACCGAAATGTATATATTTCGTGCAAAATGCTGGCCATTACTGTAAATATTAAAAAGTACACATATGTAAATATAATGTATATCGAATGTATAAATGTATATATATCGAAGTAACATAAAAATCTTAATAAATGTAATCAAATTATGTTACTCAGAAATAGATCCCGCCTAATGGCGACATGATATGCAAAATCCATTCGTCAACCTCCCCGCGGTGCATATCGGGTAATGCTAATGTCGATGGTAATTTTATTGTAGCAACACTTCATCCTTTGATATATACGAAAATTATATGTAATTAGTAATGGTACGTTTTTAACGTGTACAATAACCACAACGAAAGTTCGCTGAATATGAATTCAGAAATTTTATATACAATATGGCGAATATTCTAATACGATTACTTATATGAGTATATTTACTTTAGTTTCCAATTGTTTATGCATCTCATTTGTAAATTTTGTAGAGCAACTTCGGAAGTAAATTTGTTATTTGGAAAATTTGGTATTAAACGAGATTCTGAGCTTTTGCAACCGTGAACTATAAAATTTTAACATTTATGTCCACCATATAGAATCAGTCATTTTTTAATTTAAAAATCTAAGATCAGATTTGTAATCAGTGACCCCGAAAACCCCCGAGTGCCCAGTTTCATCTCGATCAACTAACTTTTTACATTTCGGTCGGCCATTTTGGATCCGCCATTTTGAATTATGAAAATATAAGATCGGATTCGTAATCAGTGACCTCGAAAACCCCCGAGTAGAAAATTTAATCTGTTTTACATGTAAAGAAAATGATATGTTTCAATAGTTTAATGGTTCCACGAAATATTCCATTCTTTTGTTTAAATAATAATTAAATATGGCGAAAAAATTTAAAAATCGGCCTGCATAGTTTTTTTGGAAATTTTGTCCTCTTTAAGCTCGTATTTGTTTTATCTAAATCGGTCGAGCCGTTGTTGAGGAAATCGTTTTTGAAGAAAAAAATCACCTGGCGCGCCACTGTGCGGCGGCGGCAGCGGCCCCCTCACCCGCAACCGTGACGTCATCCCCCTCCCCTGCCGTGACGTAGGCTCCCCCGCGCCACGAGTTCCCCCCCTCCCCCTCTCAGAGGACCTGAGTTAGAATCGGTGTATCTATACTACTTATGTATATAGTTTTATATATTTTATATTGAGTTTTACTTTTACTTATATCTATACTTATACCTATACCTATACTTGTACTTATACCTATACTTATACCTATACTTATACTGTACGTATATATGTATTGAGTTTTAGGTATGTATGTATGTATGTATTGAGTTTTATGTATGTTCTTTTATACGTTTTTTAAATGTATCTTTATACTTCGCATTAATTGTACTCGCGTAATGTATGTATCTTATAGTACTTAATTCTTATATATGTTAAAAATAATTACATGTATGTATGCGAAGGAATAAATAAAGAGTAACAATGATATTCTTATACTTTTATATATATTTTTTTTATATGAATAAAAAAAAATCTGGAGACACGGTAGTGTCTCGGCGCTAAGCCAAGCGCGCGACACTGCCGTGCCTCCTTTACGCGACACGGAGAATTTTTCGGGGTCGAGATGATCAGATCTCAGTAACGGCTGAACCGATCAAGTTCTACATACGCTCAATCGACAGGAAATACTTAAATTGTATGATAAAAGTGCTTTCATTTTTTTCTACGTGCCCTACGAGCGGAGATATCGCGACGCAAAGTCCGGATCTGTGAATTTTCACGTTTCAATTTTTAAGATACATCGTCGAGCAGGGGAGTGGTGGGAGAAATGGGAGAAATGTCCATCTCGTTTTTCCGATAATAGAGGGCCTTTGACTTTATGTGTTATCTCACTCTATCTATCTATCATCTCACTCTATCTATCCTATATCTAACCAGTGTTGCATGCTATATCACATACGACGCGCGCGCGATTTAACTCTTTTAATTAAAAATATTATTCAATATATAATATAAAATATTTATTATTATTATGTATATATATATATATATATATAAATTGAAATATCGAAATATAGAAATATGTACGTCGTCGAGAAAGTTAAGTGTCTACGTGTTTGATTTCGAGGAAGTGAGTGTCTAGGAGTTCGCCGTCGAGGAAATGGATGTTTAGGTGTTCGCCGTCGAGGAAGTGGGTGTCTACGTGTTTGCTTTCGAGGAAGTGAGTGTCTAGGTGTTCGCCGTCGAGGAAGTGGATGTCTACGTGTTCGCCTTCGAGGAAGAGTGTGTCTAAGTGTTCGCCTTCGAGAAAGAAAGTGTCTAAGTGTTTGCCTTCGAGGAAGTAAGTGTCTAGGTGTTCGTCGTCGAGGAAATGGGTTCGTTTGTAAGAAACGTCGTCGTCGTCGTCGTCGTTATTGCTAGCTACGGAATGAGAAAATGCATTCTGGAATTTTTGGCGCAAGAGATAAATGTGGTCGCGACAATATCGATCGCTGCGATCTGTACGATCGTTAAAGTCGGATTATTAAGTGTCTCGGCAATAACAAAGGTTGAGGTTAGGAACTCTGTCACATCGATGGCATAGACTAGACGAACACGTAAGTGCGGTTACATATTTTCTGCTTTATTACATAAATTCCCTTACGAAAAAAACACTAAAAAAAAAACACCGAAGAAGAATAGCGTAATTTCGGATACCCAAATGGCGTTTACACCATTTGGGCGTTAACCGGCCAAAAAATACCAAAAAAACGCCAAAAAATTATAGTGCAGTTTTCACCCAAATGGTGTCAATTCTGTTAGATTGTTAAAGTAAGTATTACTAATTAGCATCAATTTTAGAATAAAATCGTGAAAAAAATATTTTCCTCTAAATTCGAGAATTAATTTTTTTTCATGATGCTTCCCAAACGGTCACCCATCCAATTGTATCACGACCTCGCATGCTTGACCTTGACAATCGTACGGGAACTGCTGCACTTCGATGACCCACGAATCTGTATGTCTACGTCTGTATAATTGTGATGTATCTGTAACTACCTAACTTTCGACTTGCACGGCGTTAGCTCGTCGGAATATTAGTCCGAGGATTCGAAAGAGGTTCGATCGGTGGGAGAATGCGAGGCAAGTAAAGTCTCAGACAGGTGTATGATAACAAAACAATTCACTTTATTATATTTGCCGAAACAGCTGATATTCTGCTGGAATAAGATATAAGAAACGGCTTAGCGCCGAGACAGTCGTTATGTATATCGGCGTGTATGTGCGATGTGAGAGTGTGTACGTGTATTTGAGTGTGTGTGAGTGTGTGTGCGAAGCGCAAGCGGCGCGGTGTTTATTTGACAATGCAGAGCGTGTGTGCGGGTGTGTGTGTTTTTTTTTGTGTGTGTGTGTGTGTGTGTGTGTGTGTGTGTGTGTCACAGCAGAGATGAGGACCCCACGGTTCGTCACTTCCGCAGTATTTTCAGAATCCAAACCCTCTCTGCTGTGTGTGTGTGTGTGTGTGTGTGCGCGTGCGCGCGCGCGCTTGCGAGAAACTTAAAGACCGGCTGTGTTCGGCGCGCAATTTGGGGGAACTTTTCAACGTATATTACTTGAAAATATTGCGAAGAATATTACTACGTCGACTCGCCATCAGAGGTCTATGGATATTCGTAAAGTTTCTCGCAAGTGCTGAAATACGCGCATATCTGTATATATAGAATCTCGATTTAAGAACTAAAACAGGCGTCTAAGGTAGGCTCCCACTACATTACCTTACTGATGAGTCCAGTAGTGGAAGCCGGGACGAAACGCCAACTTGTGATATTCTTCGCAATATATTAAATTAATTTTAAGAATTTGGTTGTGGCTGTTGAGGACTCTGTGAAGTCGAAACTGTCCGTATATACCGGGGTATTATAATAAATTTATATATATTTCTAACATCTAGTATAAGCTCAATTGTTCTAGACCTGGGAGGTATATTAAGTCTGATTAAATAATTCATTATACCAAATTGAAGGTCACTTATAGAACTACAAGGTCTGAAAAGTTTTCGTTCCGCTTCGTCCCGCTTCAACTGTAATCCGCATTGAAATGATAAGTGATGAAAAACCGTTATACCTTGTTTTAGATATCAGGTCAATCAGTGCCGTCAGTGGGTAGTTAAAACATCCAAAAAATGTGCACAGGTTCTTTTATTGCACTAATTAGATCATCTGAATTGATGAAATATAAATTTTCCCCGTATTATTATATGTATATTGTTAATGTAGGAAATTAATGTAGGAAAAAAAACATCAAAATTAATGAAGTATAAATGGCTATACAGAGTCATACGCTGTTAACGAAGCGCGGATAATACAAAAAATTTTACATTTAGATTCAAAAATTCGGAGTCGAACGTTTCGGTCCTTTAATCTAGACCATCATCAGCGACAACATAAAATAATCTTAGAGATGGCGACTCCGAATTTTTGAATCTAAATGTAAAATTTTGTGTATTACCCGCGCTTCGTTAACAGCGTATGACTCTGTATAGCCATTTATACTTCATTAATTTTGATGTTCTTTTTTTAAACTTTAAAGAGAGTCTGTAATTTAATTTAAATTTACGTCATTTTATTTATTTTAATGTAGGAATAGAATATTTTGTGCAATCAAGCGTGTACTTATTTGCGCGTAAAACATGTAGCTTCTCAATAATCGAAGCTATTCTCATAATAATGTCATTCTTGTGAAAATTGGCCGATAGATGGCGCACACTTATACAAGGTTTTAAAGTCACTACATTTATAAAGTACCGCAATTCACTTCAGGAATGTTGCGTCAAAATGGCTGAAGTGCACATAGTACTCGATTTGAAGTACACTAACGTACGCATTGGGTAAATTTAATTAAAAAAAAAATTTAAAAGAATAAGGGCACTAGGAGTTTTATCTTTTAGTTTTATTATTACATTCATCATTCTAAAATTCGTTTTTACATTAAATTAAAAATAAGCGTCCCCAAAAACCTCTAAGTACTAATTTTTATTTCATTATAAGAAAAATTGAATCCGTTATTCTAAAATGTCCATTTATTTGGCGTTTCGTCCCACTATGCGACGTGGCGAAAGCGGTAAACGACAGCAAAGCCGCGCGGCGTCAGCTCGAGGAGCTGCAACGTCACGATCGCGCGATGGAACAGGGACGCGGACTGTATCTCGCTCCGTACAGATACGGACGCGGGCTGTATCTCGGTCCATACAAACGCGGACAGGGTATGAAAAGAAAAAAAAAACGCCGAAGAAACGATAAAAATGTCCACGGGCGCAACCACCAACGTGCAACTGCTACAACTTGCAAAACGTATGCGCGTACCGTACTTTAGAGGAGTTTTCATGCGTAACGCGTTACCGATGAGCGGCGCGCGCCGAAACGAAAGCGGTATCGTGAATCTGGACGATGCGACAGGCCCCGATACTCACTGGGTAGCGTACGCGAAGAGGAACAATCGCGTCGTGTACTTTGACAGTTTCGGCAATCTCCGACCGCCCGAGGAACTCGTGCGATATTTCGGCGTTACGACTACGATAGAGTACAATCGAACGTCCTATCAGACGTACGATCAGAACATTTGCGGACAGATGTGTCTGCGGTTTCTACAAACGGTCAAATTTTAAAAAGCTCGACGAGACGTCGTGTGATTTCAGTGCTCGCCGAACCATCATGTCGTTGACACTTACGCTAAGCGGGAAGAACAGCGTTCTCGCGGCAAGCTACTTTCCCGCGATAGACTTGAGCGACGACGACTACGAGCTCGGTCTGACGATTTTCGAGACCTATCACACGATACCGAACGTGAACGATTCGAACAATAAATTTTATTTTGGAAACGATGACGAGGAAATTACGATCCCCAAGGGTTCGTACGAACTACAAGCCATAAACGAATTTCTGAAACGCGCGATCTCGCGGAAACGTCCGCAAAGCGACATGCTCGAGATCGTTGACTTGGTGCGTGGAGACGTACCTCCCGATGACAACGACGACGACTTGCATGGAGAGTATCCGATAGCGCTCCGCGCAAACTACAACACGATGAAGTGCAATATTATATGCGCCTTCAGAGTAAACTTTGACAAACCAAACAGCATCGGATCGCTGCTGGGATTCTCATCGAAGCGTGTATTACGACCGCGAAAATGGCACGAGTCGGACGCGTCGGTCAACATAATGAACGTAAACGTTATCCGCGTAGAGTGTAACGTAACCACCGGCGCGTACAGCAACGGTAACAGCGCGCACACGATACACGAATTTTCGCCGCAAGTGCCACCGGGATATAAGATATCGGAAAGGCCGACACAGATCATTTATCTTCCGATCATCGCACGGAGCATTACGAATCTAACGATACGCATCGTCGATCAAAACGGGCGGTTGCTCGATTTTCGCGGAGAAGAGATCACCGTCAGATTGCACGTGCGACGGCGACAGCGATAACGCGCGCGCGTGAGATGCTCGTGTTGAACCAGCAGACAGATAACGTATCCTTCGCGCCGCTCGACAGTACTCGCTCATCCGAACGCATCGAAAAGAGGAACAAGAGGCTCAGTGCATCGAACGTTGAGTTTTTAAAATCTCTGGGATTCGCGGTGCGCAACTTTTGAAAAAGATGACCGACATTCTAAACGTCAAGGACGAGCCAGTCTTCGACGATCGCATCGTCAAGATCGAGACTCACACGTACAACCCGTTCGCCAACACGACGTTTGGACACAGCGATGAGATACGAATACCAATACAACAACAAGATCTGTACACGCTGCCGTATGAAAGTTTTCTGTACATCGAAGGAAAATTGGCAAAGACCAAAGTGGTACCGAACGCCGACGTGGCACTGGGAAATAATTGCGTCGCTTTCATGTTCGATGAGATTCGCTACGAACTCAACGGCGTGGAGATTGATCGCAACAGAAACGTGGGCGTAACTAGCACGCTCAAAAACTACGTGACGGTGTCATCCGACAAAAGCGTGATTCTGCGAAACGCTGGCTGGGATCCACAGACTGAGGCTGATGGATACTTTAATTTCTGCGTACCGCTCAACGTGCTACTGGGATTCTGCGAGGATTACAGACGCGTGGTGATCAACGCTCGTCACGAGTTGATTCTGATACGAGCGCGCAACGACGTGAATTGTCTGTTGGGAAATTGGACGGTGGAGCCGAAGCTTGAACTATTCAAGATTCAATGGCGAATGCCGCACGTGGTATTGAGCGAGATAAATAAGCTGTCGATGCTACGGGCCTTGGAGAGTGGACGATACCTGAGCATGCCTTTTCGCTCGTGGGATCTGTACGAGTACCCGCTTTTACCGAATACGACGAAGCATTCCTGGGCTATGAAAACTGCGACTCAGCTGGAAAAACCGCGATACGTCATCTTTGCTCTGCAAACGGATCGAAAGAAGATGTCCGAGGATACGAGCCGATTCGACGACTGTAAATTGACCAACGTGAAACTCTACCTGAACTCGGAATGTTATCCGTACGACGACTTGAATCTGGATTTCACTAAAAACAAATGGGCGATTCTGTACGACATGTACGCGCGTTTCTGCAAGGGTTACTACGGATACGAGTATCTCGAACCGAATCTCACCGTTACGACTTTTTTAACGAACGGTCCGTTCGTAATCATCGATTGCTCTCGACAGAACGAATCGGTCAAGAGCGCGACCGTGGACGTGCGAATGGAATTTGAGTTCAAGGAGAACGTACCCGCGAATACTACCGCGTACTGTCTCATCATACACGATCGCGTGGTCGAGTATAACCCGCTGACCAACGTTGTGCGCAAAATCATCTAAGCGCGCGATATAAAAATCTACGATACGTCGACATCGTTCGCAGTCTTCTTCATCTCGATGACATGCGTGTACCGACGTTCGTGGATCTGCAAGGTTTCATCGTCAACGAGAGATTCATCGTGAAGGAAGTGGCGATACTGAAACACGGGACCGTACTCACGCACTACATTTTTACGAATCCCGTACCATGGAGATTTTTGACAAGATCCGACAGGTCTTGCGCTTCCTGGTTGATTGCCTATCACCATGGATTGCGATGGACGGACGGGACGACCTCGTACAGCGAGGCGAAACGCCTGATTACGAGTGCTGTACGCGAGGAGGAGGATGCTGTGGTGTACGTCAAGGGACGTGAGAAACGAACGTGGTTGCGAGACTTGCTTCTGGACGAACGCGTGCACATCGAGACCCTGGATGCAGTTTACGAAGACATAAAATCTTTAACCGATATAGATGCCACTGATACTACGCGATGTGGACATCACGCTAACAATTGCGCTTTACAAAATGTATTCAAAATATGTAATTGGTGGTTGCAAAGAAATTTTTTAAAATAAAAATTATGTAACGTATTTATCGTGTATTCTCTCTTTTCCTATATATGTACAAGGGTCGTTTGAAAAGTCCGTGCAAAAATAAAAACTACTTAATTTTTTGGGGTAAACTTTTTTTATTTTTCAACATAGTCACCTTTTAGGCTTATACACTTCGTCCAACGCTGCTCTAATTTGTTGTTCCCTTCCGAATAATAGGATTTGTCCAAGTCTGAAAAATAGCCATTTGTTTCTGCAATCACCTCCTCGTTTGCATAAAATCTTTTTCCCGCCAGCCATTTCTTCATATTAGGGAACAAATAGTAGTCCGAGGGAGCCAAGTCTGGAGAATAGGGGGGATGTGAAACGAGTTGGAACCCTAATTCCATTAATTTTGCGACCACAACTGCTGAAATTCTTTTTCGTCCATTTTTTGAAAATCACTCGACTTCCTCGATTCAAATAAATGCCAAACACAAACAAACAGACCGATCTGGCTAAAACGTGGTGTGTGTTCTTCCAAGAGATGCTACCAACTAAATCTAACCTTGATACGCGCCAGTAGTGCCATTTCTCTGACTTTGCACGGACTTTTCAAACGACCCTCGTACTTATTGTTAGTATGTAAGTATGTATATATGTATGTATGTATGTATGTATAAACGCGTAGACAGTATATATATATATATATATATATAGACAATGCGTAAAGCTCTTTTCATTCAATCGTAATCTTACGAGCGTTACGGCATGGACCGAGCAAACGATTATCTGCATCGAAAGTGAACCAAGCTCAAGGGATACCATCGGTTAGACGACGATCGTGAGCCGCTGTGCCCACCGAGCCCCCCACCATCGAAGAAAAATCAAAGATATTGGGAGTTGCCTCCAGAACATACGTCGAAGGATACATCTTCGACGAAAAGTCAAAGATATTATTGGGAGTTGCCTCCAGAAAATACATCGAAAAATACATCTTCGACGAAAAACCAAAGATATTGTAATTGGCCTCCAGAAAATACGTCGACAGATACATCTTCGACTTATAAACCGACGTCTTCATCATCGTCAAAAAATAGATACGAACGTCCCCAAATTCCACCCCATTCCCCGCCATTGAGGAAAAAAGCGCGGGAAGCAGGAAACAACACGTCATCAAAAGATAATACATCATAAAAATATAAACAATAATGTATGTAGATACGTACGTACGTACGTATACACATAGATGAATTCGCGGTAGAAAAAATACATAGAAAGTTGCGATAAAACTTGTCGCGACAGGTTTGCAATTCTCGCAAAGAGAATTTACCCCCTCTCTCTTCGATTTACCCGCCTCTCTTCAATTACAGAAGTATTACAATCAATTTAATACGCTGATGTGATCAGTCTTGCTATATTCGCTTGCACGAACGGATCAAAAATGTTCCGCTTTGACTCCGCCAAAGAGAGCGAACCGAAGAAGGAACCCGACGCGTAAGTTTTAATATTCTATACAGAAAAAAAAAAACTTGGTAATTATGCACTATAGGGGAGCCAGCTCCGATGACCTTGACCTTGACATATGTTGTCAAGGTCATGATTCTGAGCAACTTTGCCTTAACAACTAGGCGGCGGTCTCTTATAGTTTCTGAGATATTTAGACCTAAAAGTCTAATTTCGTATAATACAATAATATGTCTTTCCGGTATATATCTAGAAAATCAAAAATGGGAAACACCTACTTTGTTTGTAAAGTACTGAATGTTGCGAAGTGTATGCGTGTATGATATTAAGTACTATTCTGCACCCCCTCTCCCTATGTAAATGTGTTAAATCTTCTACGCGAAGCAACTATCATCCCCCTCCCCCCTGTGCACGAGCACACGATTTCCATGGTAAATATCTAGAAAATAGGAAGCACCTACTTTATTTGTAAAGTAACTTCCCCC
>NW_017280216.1:7426-13557 GCF_001594065.2 Cyphomyrmex costatus | reverse complement strand
GTGTAGAATAGTATTTGATATCATACGTATATAGCAGAAATGAAACGTATATTTTAGAACTATGATTGTTAATAATTTTTTAACGAAGGACGAGCGACGGGAATGGTCAATGACCTTGACCTTCTTGAGGGTCAAGGTCAAGGTCAAGGTCACTCGGAAGTCATTTGAGGTTGACTGTGTAAAGCGAAACATTTACCCAGTAGGTTTCACTACTGTTAAAAATAACGCTTAATATCTCAAAAACTATAAGAGTCCGCCACCTAGTTGTTAAGGCAAAGTTGCTCAGAATCATGACCTTGACAACATATGTCAAGGTCAAGGTCATCGGAGCTGGCTCCCCTATAGTGCATAATTACCAAAACCTTTTCTTCCTATAACATTATGCATGTAATTGCGTTATTACAGGATAAAGCGTCGCGTGGTGCGCATACTGAGTCGACGATACGACCTGACCGCTACTGGCTACAAGTTTTTGGAAATTGTAATCAACGTTGATCCACTGAGTTACGTGGAGATCGTTCTGGGAGACCATCATGGACGCGAACTGTCGTTGTCTCTCGAAACGTGGAAAGGTCTCTACGAGCAGCGATGGAATATCTACAAATTGCTGCGGAACGAGTACAAGGACAATTTTATAAACGTTGGACCGCTAACGATCAGAATCTGCACGCATAACGACGTTACGCTCGTACGACTCGAATCTTCGACCGTACACATGACGATGATCGACGCTGCGCCGAATGTTCGATCTCGACGGATGCATCGACGTAACGTTCGAACGATTAGCCCGACTCGTTGATACGGTCGATGCCAAGTATATGCGCTTCTCCAACGTCGCGAACGCTATACGCGAGAGTTATATCTTCGACAAACGCCAGCTCGTCGATTGCGAGCCCTTGGCTTTAGTTTTTAATACGTAAGAAGATATTACTGTGGAAAAAAAAAACTGTGTACAACAAAAATATACGAATAAATATTTTTTGTCTCCATTATTTTATGCGTACTTTTTTACTTTCCTACCGAAGAGACGAATATGTGCTCGATGAATCCTATGCCTCTACGCGCTATCGCTCTGTTTACATAAACAGCTCTTCTTACCGCAGAGCCTCTTCAAATCTCGGATCATTTTTCACCAAATTAATTACCTATGGGTCAATCCTAGGCTTCGCCTTAGCGACGAATGCTTTTCAGCGTCAGTATTCTTTCGCCAGTCCGTCTGTATGTTAGTTAGTGCAGCGTGACGACGCATAGTGGACAAAGCTCTTTGTTTTAATATTTTTATACGGTTTACGTTAAAGACGTGATCTGACCGTGTCAACCTCTAAAAATATTTCATTATTTGGAGGCGAGAGTTATAAACTAAGATTACTAAGAATACTAAGAATACTAAGTGTGTGCGTAGTGCGTGCATGCGTGTGTTAGTGCGCTACTAGAATGCACCTACTAGAGCCGATTAAAAAACAACTTGTTGGGGAGGAAGAGGAGGATTTTACTCCTCAAGAGGAGGAGGTGATAGAGGCAGAGGTGGAGGTGGAGAACGAGGAGGAAGAGGAGGATAACGACACCAACGACGGGGAGGAGAATGTCGTCGACGAGGAGAACATCGAAGGGGAGAATGTTGCCAATAACGAGGAGGAAGATCCTCCCCCCCTCCCGATTGACCTAGATCAGGTTGACCCCGACGACCTGATCCGGTTTGTTGGACATTACCTTCAGGTAGACAACGTGGTGGACCTGTTTCACCTCCTCGTCCACCTGTTGGATGAGGAGGAGGAGGAATCGGACTAAGCTGTCGGGGGAAGGAGGAGAAGAAGGAGGAGGGTAAGAAAAAAATTATTTATCTATCTTATTCTTCTTCTTCTTTTGTGTCGCGTCTTTAAAATATACGCGTCAGTACTTATTGTTCTCGCCATCGGTCGCTTTTTGCAACAGTATCCCCCTAAACATCCTGGTGGTGGCGATGGTGGGTCCCGGCGGTATAGTCGGAGAGCTGGCGTCAAAAACATGCATGTGTTTTCCGAAGGCCAATATTTTCAAAATAGGTTGCATTTTAGTTATGAAAAGTAACTGTAGAGTCAGCACTTCCCGTGTTAGGACACCTGTCGCTGAGAGGCTTGCAAAGGTGTAATTTTAATTAACATCTCCAAACTGTTTTCCGAAAGCTCAAAATTTATATGATACGAGCAAATATGATATAGAATAGGAATTTAACAGTCAGACAGCGAAATATGGGGATAGGTGGCGTCAGCGCTACAATAAACCTGTCGAAAAAATTACAATAGTCCAAGTGATTTCCCATGGCTGAAATTTTCAAAAATATTAAATAATATCATAAAGTTTATGAAAAGAACAGTCAGACTTATTTATTATTGGACAACGTTAGTCAGCAGCTCATAGAAGTGAGCGTAGTTACTGGTGCGGCTTACAAATATACATCTATATATCGGAATTGAAAACATTATATTTTATTATTTAAACTTTGCAATTTCATTTCTTACTCGAATATGAATATTTTATTTTACAACTCAATGGAATGTGAGTCACTGTATGCATGCATACTTGGGTCGTGATGACCGGGCCAGGTATACGTACAAATTCCAGGGCCTTTGTTACGGCGCAGTTAGGTCGAGATTAGGGAATGGAAACCGGCAGATGTTTTACGGAAATATATGCCCTATACTATACTAGTTCCTCAGTTGTGAACAGTACGTACCCAGTGCCACATCGAAGCAAAATCATGGAGAAATCGTGTGAAATTTGTGTATTTTGTATTAAAAAAGGAGGCAGTATTCATTCATTTGTGGAAAATACTCTTTCAAAATGCAAATCAATTTTAAAACTTCGTCAAGACAACGGTTTATCTTTTAATAACGTAGTCTTACCATCAGTCTGTGATGAAATTCAAGGCTACCACGTGGAGTGCTACAGAAAATTTACTGCGTTGGGAAAGAGATTTCGAGAAATTTTAAAAAATCAAATGATTACTGAAACGAGGTAAGTTGATATAAGTTCATATAAATTACATTATTTATTTGAACATTAATGAAATGTGAATCTCATTACTCATCAAAAAATGAAATGTGATGTTTATAAATTAATAAGTGATAATTTTTTCTAGTAATCAAGAAAATCAAGATGAGATTATTTTCCAAAAAGAGACTAGTGACTCAGAATCTGATGAGGAAGCTGATTTTCCTGCAGGTAAAGAATCGAATGATTCACCTGAGGTAAGACAAAGTAGCATCATAATGTGCATTTTCTGCGACAAAGTACGAAAAAAGCATAAGTCTCGTTGGCAGCCGCTGCATACTTCATCAAATAATAGCATCGCTGCTAAAATAACAGAATGTGCCAGTGAAGTTAATGATATTGCGATGCTTGAAAAAATAAATGATTTTTTACGTTTCAATCGTATCATATCATATCATAAAGTATGCATGAAGAATTATGAATACGAGTGTGAGCGCAGTAAACCTCACGAACGTACACAATATCACGATTCACGAGATTGTCATAAATTAGCTTACGATGAAGTTTGCACTTATGTAAGCGTCAACATTATTGGTATGAAAAAATGTGTGAAACTCTCATTATTGCGAACTATTTATATCAATCGCCTCACTGATGAATATGAGAAACTCTTAAATACTAAACCAAATCAATTTCATTCCACCTATTTGAAAAATAAATTATTGGAAACGTTCGAAAATAAAATTAAAGTCGTTATACATAAAAAAGATCAAGTTATAATGCCATACGGTGCGATTCTTCCATCGGAAGTTGAATTAGATGAACTCGATGATACTGATATAGTTCAAAAAGCAGCAATCATTTTGAGAAATACAATATTAAAAATGAAACCAAAAAAACTGTCCAAGAATATCACCGTTACAAATTTGATTGAAGGGGAGTGCACTGTACCTGAAATACTGAACAATTTTTTCACAACACTGTTAAGTACTTCACAATCACAACGAGAAAGTAGTTTTAAGCAAAAGCGATTGACGAAATCATTCGCAGAAGACGCAATCTATGCAGTTTCAAATGGACGAATAAAAACAGCAAAGCACATGACACTTGGAATGGCTCTAAAAAGTATGACGAGTAGCAGAAATGTTGTCAATATTATCAATAGATTAGGTCATTGTTGTAGTTACACTACAATTGAAGAGCTTGAAACGGAAGCGACTTACACTGCAAATTCTCGATCTCAAATTTGTTCTGACGATATCGTGCGAAAGCCAAATTTGCATACAGGCTTAGCTTT
Organism: Cyphomyrmex costatus; assembly: GCF_001594065.2. NCBI lineage: Eukaryota > Metazoa > Arthropoda > Insecta > Hymenoptera > Formicidae > Cyphomyrmex > Cyphomyrmex costatus. The sequence goes on along the minus strand of NW_017280216.1, from coordinate 9,290 downwards.
CAATAATTTCGATCGATTTGTCGACACGTTAACAGGGAAAGACACGTTACATGATACTGTTGGAATAATATTTCAAGTTGTTGTACCTGGTGTAATTAATGACGAAGATATTGAAGAAGAAACCGTTGAGGATTCAGATGGGAGAAAAAAACGACGAACTTTCGATGCTGTTAACCCAGTCCTGGAACCTTATTCTAAACGACCGAGAATACGAGAAACTTTAATTCCACTGTCTGCTGCTACACACGTCGTGCCCTACAGTCTAATAGCAGATAAGAGAATAAATCTTGCATGGATGTTTGCGCATGCATTCGGAATTCCAAACACCCCAATGTGGGTTGGATTTAATAACTTGATTCGTCTCGATTACTCAATGAAACAAAGAATTTCATACCTTACAACAATCAATTTGTCTCCTACCAATACTGCTGTGGTGCAAGAAACAATGAGTCAAAGTCTGAAAGTCGCACAAGAATGCAATGAGCAATATATGCAGGTTACATATGACCTGGCTATTGCTAAAATCGCTTTCCAAATACAGGCAACCGAAAATCCGCAATTTAACAATCTTTTTATTCATGTTGGTTCATTCCATGTTATGATGGCATACTTCAAAGCCATCAGGAAATTTATTGATAATTGCGGATTATCCAATATAATGATTGATAGTGAATTATTGGCTAGCGGTTCAATCAATGGTTTCATAACGGGGAAACATTTCAACCGGTGCAAGAGGCTTCATCCTTTGATAAGTTTAGCTGTTAATATCCTACACTTCAGACGTTTCTTGGCTGACAAAAACATCGAAATCACCAACGACATGCGACAATAGGTATTCCTCGAGAATTTCGTCAAAAATAAATCCGCATCTCCCGCCATCGATAACGCATCACTGTTGGCAGTTATTGAAAAATATGAAGAGTATCGCACAGAAACTTTGAATGGTATACATGGCAAGACACCTCAATTTTATATAATTTATTCAAACCTCGTCGAACATTATTTATTATTCAATGCAAGTATCCGAACTGCAAATTTCGATTTATTTAAATACATGCTGCCAAAAATAACAAATTTATTTTTCACTTTCAATCAGCCCAATTACGCATGGCTAATTAGATATTATTATAATTTAAGTAATGTTGACAATACTCATCCAGGGTTGAAAGAGTCATTTGAGCATGGTTCATTTGGAGTAAAGCGAACAGATAAAGCTTTCTCAAGACAACCAATTGATTTGACGTTAGAACAAACCATAAATGCCGATGCAGCCAATAAATTAACGGGAATATTGCATTTTACAAATTCGATTGCAGCACGTCAACGCTGGTGTAAAAGCCACAGCGTGCGATCTGCAATTACTTCGACAATTTTGCAACGTGTAGGTTTATCAAAGAATCAAGATATTACTGCGGATTTAGAAAAAAATCGAATAGCAAAAAACGCAACACAACTGAATAAATTATTGGAACGGTTCAACCAAAATTTAAATCCATTTGATACAACTATTGACAAACAGGAGCTATTTAACATCGCAAATGGTCAAGCTGTATCCAATACAATATCACAATTTCTTTTAAATGTAGAAACTTATGGAAATGAATTGCGTGAAAAATTTATATCACAATGTGTAGAAGATCCTGAACGATTTGAAAAGCCGATAAAGCATAATAAAATTGTAACATTTGTAAATGGACTGAAAAAAAAGAAAATTACGGTACATGGTAAAATTCAAGAAATACGTCTACAACGTGATCTGTTTGGTCGACTTCTTGCAGTTTCTTTGGAACAACAAATTGATATTGAGAAAGTTTTGTCTTTTCCGTTAACACCTGTGCCTTTGTCGTTGTGTCATTTGGATGGC
>NW_017280216.1:0-5134 GCF_001594065.2 Cyphomyrmex costatus | reverse complement strand
CGTCATCCCCCTCCCCTGCCGTGACGTAGACCTCCCCGCGCCTCGGGTTCCCCTCGCCCCTCACCCCCCCTCGGAGCCCCATGGCTTTGAACCGGCCTACCACCTCTACTAAAATGGCTGCTGCATGGTTTGTAATTAATCAATATGAAGATAGAAGAAATAGAAATAACGGATTACGTATTATTAGAAAAATTTTACGGGACACGCAAAATCCTTTCAATATTCCGGAAAAAAGATTTCGAGAAATATATAGGTATAGTCCTAGCAAACACTACTGATTTTTAATCTAAATGTTATAATATGTTATTATACTCATTAATGTTTAACTGTTGAATATAATAATAATTATCCCCAAATGTATTTGTAGATTGTCTAGGGAAGCGGTAATGCAATTATGTTTAAATTTAATGCCATATATGCCTCAAGGAAGGAAATTGACAGCAATTCCCTCAGAGATAAAGGTAACATCATCTATAACAAAAAAAATAATAAAAACATAGAAAAATGTATATCTAAATATATGTTCCCACACACTGGAAGAAGAAACGCTTGCCGCGTGGCAAAATGTGACGCGGTATCCAATAAGCTTACAACTCCTACCATGTTCATTGGTCACCGCGTCGCATTTTGCCGCGCAGCAAGCGTTTCCGCGTCTAGTATGCCGGAGCCATTAGGATTTGTTCGCGTTATATGTTCATATTCCTACCACAGTTCCTACTCATTTCAACATAGTCGTTGAAGTAAACAAACTTCAACAAAATATGCGAACAAATAATTGCATACCTAAATGCATTTATATCTAAAAAAGATAGAAAATAAAAAACAAACATTTAATAAATAAATATTAATAATAAATATAATAAATATTTAATAATATAGTTAATAATAAATTTGTAATGTACAAGGTAATTAATATTTTGTGTTATACAAAGATTTTAGCAACTTTGAGTTTGTTGGCTTCTGGTTCATACCAACGTCGTATTGGCCAAGATTTTTTATCATGTATGTGTCAAGCATCACTGTCTGGAGCAATCCATACTGTCGTAGAAGCACTTAACGCAATTATGCAAGATTGGATTAAATTCCCAACAGAGCATTTTGATATTGAGCTCGTTAAACAACAGTATAGCATTTTACATATATTATTTATTATAAGCATAGGGAGTTCACTTGCACACTGTAGCTATTGCCCACTGCCTGTCACAGCAACTTCTGCGTAGAGAATTTTTTTGAATATTTTTTCTAGCGTTGTGATTGGCTTGTGCGCAACTAGCTCGTGTATAATTGATATACACCCTAAGCATATACACATGTAATACTTGTACATGATATTTGATATGTATACTTGTATATGATTATAAGTAAATAATTTTATACGTATTTATCGTTTTTAATGCTATTACATATTATTATACAGGTTTTGGATTCATTGTCGATTTCCGGGTACAATAGGCGCTGTCGATGGTACCCATGTAGCAATTTGGCCTCCAAATAAAGAGCGGGAGCATTTGTACCTATATAAATCGAAAGTTATATCACTCATTAAATGTTTTGGTAGTAAGTATTATCTAAAATAAGTAAAACTTAAAACTTTGACTAATATTATGTAAAGAATAATTATTATTATTAGAAAATTATTTTTAATTTTTAAGGTTAGTGATTTTAATGGAAAGATACTATTCGTAAATAGTGGACATAGAGGAAGAACTCACGATGCACGTGTCTGGAATGGTTCTATCCTTTCAGTGCATTTAGAACAGCAATTTCAGGATGGACGAATAAATACTTGGCTATTAGGTATTACATCATTGTCAGTATTTTTATTACTAAAAATATTACATAATATATACATAAAAATGTCATAGATATTTATACTGTTTATAGCATGATATACTATTCAAATTATTGATGTAAAAAAAAATTTGATATTATAGGAGATTCCGGATATCCTTTGCTGCCATACTTATTAACACCAAAACTAAGGCAACCAGTAGGATCACCTTCAGCTCGTTATACTAATTCTCATGTAATTGCTCGGTCAAGTATAGAACGAACTATTGGAATGTTAAAAGGACAGTGGAGGTGCCTAAGAAAAGAGAGAGCATTGCATTATTCGCCAGAATTTTCTGGTAAGATTTATATACCAGTTGTATCTTGTAAATATTAATACTAATGAATAGTAATACTGTGTATATACTATTAATATTTATACAATAAATATTAATTATGACTGGTGAATATTAATTGTGATGCTAACATTAATATTTATTGTTACCTACGCCTATGTAATAAGCGACACACAATAGCGGCTCGGTAACGATCTGAGTTGTCGACCGGCAAAAGGTCGACACAGGCAGTTGTATACAGACATTCAATAGAGACACTCGCATATATAGATCGGCATTTTCTAATATTCTCGTATTCGTGCTTATACTCAATTTCAATTTAAAATCAAGTATTGTGAAAAACACAACAATTGGCGACGAGGATTATGGAGTTCAAAGAAGTACTCATGTCACTAATGCAGCAGCAGCAGCAGCAGCAACAAGCACTCATGCAGCAGCAAATTAAGCAGCAACAAGATTTTATGAATCACATGTCATCGATGTAGGCGAATTCAACGGATTCTACAAGGAGAGATACAAAAATGGAATCACTGGCAAATTCCATGTCTGAATTCATTTACGATCCAGAAAATAATTTGACTTTCGATGCATGGTATGTACGCTATCAAAGTCTATTCTAAGTCGACGTGCGGGAATTAGACAACGAATCCAAGGTCAGACTTTTATTACGTAAAATGAATACAATCTCACATAAACAGTACGTTGATTATATACTGCCGAAAGAATATAAAGACTTTGATTTCAAAACTACAGTAAACAAACTCACACGGTTATTCGGAAAAAAAATTTCTCTCTTTCACCAGCGTTATAATTGCATGAATACGACGAAATCAGCAAATCAAGATTTCATTTCTTATGCAGCGCTAGTCAATAAACGTTGCGAAGAATCAAAATTTACTACAATTACTGCCGATCAAATTAAATGTCTTATTTTTGCATGCGGTTTAAAATCGCCTACTGAAGCCGATATTCGAACTAAACTTCTCAATTTAATTGATACAAGGTCAGATACACTTACAATTGATGATCTCGCAATGGAATGTCAGCGACTCACAAATCTCAAACAGGACACATCCTTGATACAAAACCAGGGATCGTCTGAGTCAAAAGCAGTGGTGATAGTCAAAACCGATCAACAACGCAAACCACAGGTGAAAAACACAAATAAATCAAAGAATCGACAAGGTAAGAAACAAATCAAAAATTCTTTACCTAACAAAGATTCAATGCCTTCAACACCGTGTTGGTTTTGCGGACAATTACATTATTCTAAGTTTTGTACTTTCAAAAATCATAAATGTCAAAAATGTAATACTGTCGGTCACAAAGACGGATATTGCGCTTCAACTCAGAGAGTCAAAACGAAAACAAATAACGAAACGGCAAATTAAAACGTCAAGACGATTAAGGTCAATCAAGTTAATTCAAATCTTACTCGCAAATTTGTGAATATTTCGATAAATAATCAACCAATTAAACTGCAACTTGATACGGGATCAGATATTACCATTATATTAGAAATGATTTGGTCTTTGTTAGGAAAGCCTAAGGGTTGTTCAACGTCTCATGTCGCACGTGACGCGTCGGGAAATCAGATCAATTTCAATCAAGAAATTAATTGTGAAGTAACCTTGAACGGAGTTATCAAACAACTACGATGTTTCGTAACAGCAAATTCGGATCTCAACATCATGGGTCTCGATTGGATCGCAGCTTTTGATTTATGGCAATGCAGTCTCAATAGCTTCTGTTCCAAGATCCATTCTCAAGCAGATCCGATGCACTTTGATATATCCTTCGTTAAAGAAAATTTCAAAGAGGTCTTTTCCTCTCAATTAGGTCGCTGCACGAAAACTAAAGTCAAACTGAATTTGAAAAATAATTCAAAGCCTATTTTCAGACCTAAAAGACCTGTTGCTTACGCAATTCTACCTGTAGTCGACGCAGAGCTTCCAAGACTGGAACAAAATGGAATCATTTCGCCAATCAAGTATTCAGACTGGGCAACTCCAATAGTTGTAAGAAAAAAAAATGGAAAGATTAGGATCTGTCCGGATTTCTCAACTGGACTTAACGAATCATTGGAACCTAATCGTCATCCACTTCCATTACCAGATGAAATATTTTCGCAACTGTCAAACTGTAAGTATTTCAGCCAGTTAGATTTGTCAGACGCATTTCTTCAAATTGAAATAGATGAACAATCAAAGCATCTTCTAACAATCAATACTCACAGAGGTTTATACGTTTATAATCGTTTACCTTTTGGAGTCACCACAGCTTCAGGTGAATTCCAATCAATCATGGATTCAATGATATCTGGACTAGAAAACGTTTTTGCTTATATAGATGATATTGTTGTTGGTGGAGCTACAGTTCAAGAACATAATCAAAGCCTAACTCGTTTATTAGAGAGAATAAAGGATTATGGTCTACACCTGCAATTAGAGAAATGTAGTTTCCTTACTACACAGATCCATTATCTCGGTTATGTCATCGATGGATAAGAATTACATCCAGATCCTACAAAAGTCGAAGCAATTAAAAACATGCCTGAACCACATAATTTAACTACATTACGTTCGTTTTTAGGAGCAATCAATTATTATGCACGTTTCATTTCAAATATGCACATTCTTAGACGTCCTTTGGATAATCTTTTAAAAAAGGATTCTAAATGGAACTGGTCTCCAAAATGTCAAGAATCTTTTAATCAATTTAAGAGAATTCTTTCTTCAAAGTTCTTATTAACTCACTACAATCCTCAGAATGAGATTATTGTAGCAGCAGATGCTTCAAATGAAGAATTAGGAGCATGCATTCTTCATAGATTTCCAGATCATTCGATCAAGGCAATCAGTCACGCCTCAAGGAGTCTCACTGAAGCAGAACGTAAATACAGTCAAATTGAAAAAGAGGCATTAGCAATCATTTTCGCAGTCACAAAATTTCATAGAATGATTTTCGGAAGACAATTTATCCTTCAAACGGATCACAAACCATTACTT
>NW_017280215.1:0-1034 GCF_001594065.2 Cyphomyrmex costatus | reverse complement strand
TTTGATTCAAGAGTTTGGAGCACATGTGTGTGAGTTAACCAGTTTTCAATCACGTGTATCTTTGTAAGCATACATTTACAAAATATTATTATAATTAATAACTAATATTGTGAGGATGCTTTATTACCATGAGAAATAACTCATATACTATTGAAGGTGCCAGTTCAAAGTAAACATACATAAAGTATATATTCTTTTGTTGTATATAATAATGATTTAACATTATTATTATAAACATCTAGTGTGCATGTGTTGTTAAATCATTATTACGTATATATGCAACAAAAGGATATACATTTTATGAATGTTCACTTTGAACTAGCACCTTCAATGATATATAAGTTTGTCTTCTAACGTCGAAAGTGTCGGTTGCATTGCATTACCTTCAGAATTTAATGAACTTTTATAATTGTAATGTATGGTACAACTGCGCTTGTCAACTATTTTAATACCACTCTTATTTAGGGCAACATTATTGTCGACAAGCTTTGCATTAGTCACATCCAAGATTATAGCACTGGCATTAAGAACTTTCAATATACTCGGATCTAATGTCTTTTTATTATTATCGTTTCATGGTATTTCCTCCTCCAAATTGAATACCATTTTCATCAATTACTTCTAAATTGTGTACTTGCAAAATATATAAATAATTTCAATTATTTTTTACGTTTAAGATTTTTTAAGAAATTACGTTTATTAGCGTATTTGATTATTGATTATATTTAATAGATTTTATTGGTATAATGTTATTACGAAATTGATTATCAGAACAATCCTTCTTCACGATATTAATTATTAATTAGAATAATAATTTGTAAACATATACTTATGAAGATATACGTGATTGAAAACTAGTTAACTTACACTCCAAAATCTTGAATCAAATATAAGTGTTCTCTAGGTGAGAGATTAAACTATATATATATACAGGGTGGCTGAGAATAACCGCATAATATTTCACGGGTGGATAGAACAAACTATACTGAGTCGAAAAGTCCTGTACCATTTTGGGATTGCAGCAATAGTTAACG
>NW_017280214.1:166377-167305 GCF_001594065.2 Cyphomyrmex costatus | reverse complement strand
AGTAAAGCAAATTACAAATGGAAGGATACCCAAATGAGTCGATACAAATCAAAATGCTTAACAATACGAATATTCAAATTCGATGAATTAACTAATTCCAAACTTAATTCTAACTCTAATTCTAACTTAAATTCAAATTTAAATTCAAGAATCGATTCAAATACAAATTCTAATTCTAATTTAAATACAAATTTAACATCAAAATTAGGATCGAAATCAATCTCAATTTCAAAATCAAATTCTATTTTTAATTCAAATCTAGATCCTAATTAAAAAATCGATTCAAATACAAACTCTAATTCTAATTCAAGTTCAAATTTAACATCAAAATTAGAATCAAAATCAATCTCAAATTCAAATTCTATTCCTAACTTACATGGGAACACAACGTGTTGGATCTTACCGATTTAAATGAGCTTTTAGTATGTTGTTCTATAGACAAAAATAAGAGACACGTATTTTTTTATACGTGCGGAGTCGCCTGTTAAGGGGGTGAAATCCTCCCTTGAAGAAAGTCGGTTTTTTTCTTTCGAAGCGAATATCTTCGAAACTATAAGAGATAGAAAAAAATTTTTACAATAAAAATTGAATGGTTGCAAGAGTACTTTATAACTATAATAAAAAAAAATTTTTTTTTACATTTATTTATTGTATACCCCTACCCTCCACTCTAATTTTCAAAAATTTTTTAATTCTTTATATGACGAATATTAAAGAGAATTTTACGCTGAAAACAACGATGTGTATTTAAATCACGTTCCAAAAATCCATTTTTTAGATATGAACGAAAACGTCTCTTTATATGCGCTCCATACGTATTCGTACCGCGTTGGGAGCACAAGATACCGTTCAATGAATACAGTCCAGTACGCATTATTATCGTACTAGCTATTATTATAAGAGCTTTTTACAATAATGTTATAATAAT
>NW_017280214.1:163944-165298 GCF_001594065.2 Cyphomyrmex costatus | reverse complement strand
CCTCAAATTTTAGTGCGCACTCAGGGTGCCTCTAAAGAGCCTCGCCGAAGAGGCCCCTACATTAAGAAACATAGGAGTCTGCGGCCCCGTCAACCGTTCGCTACGGCGCTTCTCCCTGTAGACGCTACGCCGCTTCTCCCTGTAGACGCTGCGCCGCTTCTACCTGTAGACGTTACATCGCGTCCGTCAGTTATCGTTACGCCTCCCTCCGCTCAGCCCGCCACGGACACACGTACACTCACACCTACACTCGTACAGTATCCGGAACCTTCCTACTCCCCCGTTGATTCCTCGGAGTTTCCCCTTGACCTCACCAAATTCCCGCTTCTAACTCCCCTTGATTCCCCCTCGATTTCCCCTCTCCCAATGCACGAGAGATTTCCTCCCCTTTCCCATGACGAGATTCCCACTCCTCCATTCATAGAACCCCATTCCCCTTCCCCCGTCACCACCTCCTCTTTCGACGAACAAATTCTTTCTCCTCCCGTCACCACTTCCTCTTTTCCCGAACAATCTCTTCTTCCTCCCGTTACCACTTCCTCTTTTCCCGAACAACCTCTTCCTCTTCCCGTCAACACCTCCTTCCCCCCACAAACTTATCTTCCTCCCTTTACCTCCTCCTTCACTCCACAAACTTCTCTTCCTCCCGTAACCACCTCCTTTCCCCCACAGCCTTCTCTTCCTCCCTTCACCACCTCCCTTCCCCCACAGACTTCTCTTCCTCCCTTCACCACCTCCTTTCCCCCCAGACTTCTCTTCCTCCCCCCGTCACCAGCTCCTTCCCTGGGCAGACGTTTTCTCCCCCTCATCTCGCAGATCTCATCTCACAACATGAGATCATCCGTGTACATTCCCGGGATCCCCATCCCCTTTCTCGTTCGTATGAACGCTGTCCGACCCGCAGTCCCCTGTTCCTGCCAAAGGCACTTCTCTTAACTCCTCTCCCGTCCCACTCTTACACACACACAAACACGATAGTTATAATTTTTACTTTTTTTTGTACTTATATTTTGGTAGTTTTTATTTTTGTAATTTTTTTTTTTTATATACTCATAATTAGTAATTATATTTTTTCGTACTTGTGTTATGTTTACGTCGTACTCACTTAATTATAATGCTTATAAATTTTATAATCGTAATTAATAAATGCGTAAGGAATTTAATTTTAAAATGCAAAACCCGTTTTAATTTAATTTCTTAAACCCTTTCTCGTATTCCTTCATCCATTCCCGTTAGATCGCACAGGTTCAGTCCCAGGTAAAAGGGATTAAAGTTCCCTGACCTAAATTAAAGGACCAACGATCGTGACCGCTCTCGGAAAAAGGCGTCATAGTGTCTCTTTCGAGACACTGAC
>NW_017280214.1:126081-160983 GCF_001594065.2 Cyphomyrmex costatus | reverse complement strand
ATGTCAATTCTATACCTATTTCATCATTATGCATAGTAAATCCAAGATAATATACACAAAGATGTAGATTAAAATGAAAGGACATTGTACGTTGAACAAAATTATACTCAACTTTAAATGTAATGTCTTAAGTGTTTGGGTATTCGGTGTTCGGAACCGTAAACAGTCTTCGTTATTTTGGAAAATATGCGCGTTTAATATATAATATATTAAATACAATATATTACTATATATGACGAAATTTTAATCGTAGCTATAAATACACCAATTCTATTGTATATAATTTATATGAATTTTGTGTGACATTGCGGTTGTTAATCAGATAGTTGTTATACTAATGTGCTGTTTGGGTATTTTCCATCTAGATTAATAAGACGCAATGATTTGCAATACATTATTTATGTTAACATTGAGCAATTAACTGCTGTAAGATCAAAATGAAAAATATTAAATGAAACAATATTTTACGAAGATAATTTCTTCATTCATATTTTGATTTTAATTGTCCGAGGTACATTTTTGTGTATACATATATTATAAAAAACATTTGACTCTAGTTTCAGAAGTTTAACAAGATCACTATTACTATTACTGTTATTATTATTATCATTATTATTATTATAACATTATTATTGTAAAAAGCCCTTATTATAATAGTTAGTGCGATAATGATGCGTACTGGACTGTATTCATTGAATGGTATCTTGTTCTCCCAACGCGGTACGAATACGTATGGAGTGCGTATAAAGAGACGTTTTCATTCATATCTGAAAAATGATTTTTCGGAACGTGATTTAAATACACACCGTTGTTTTCAGTGTAAAATTCTCTTTAATTTTTGTCATATAAAGAATTAAAAAAATGTTGAAAATAAGAGTGGAGGGTGGGGTATATAATAAATAAATAGTTTTTTTATTATATAGTTGTAAAGTACTCTTGCAACCATTCAATTTTTATTCTAGAAATTTTTTTCTATCTCTTATAGTTTCGAAGATATTCGCTTCGAAAGAAAAAAACCGATTTTCTTCAAGGGAGGATTTCACCCCCTTAACAGGCAACTCCGCACGTATAAAAAAATACGTGTCTCTTATTTTTGTCTATAGAACAACATACTAAAAGCTCATTTAAATCGGTGAGATCTAACACGTTCCCTTGTTAGATCCAGATTCAAATGCAAATTCAAATTCAAATCAAAATTCTAACTTAAGCTTAAATTTAAAATCTGGATCGACTATAAAAATCAATACAATTTTTCAAGCTCAGGATCAAACAAAATATCTTGTGTAGAAGCGAATAATAATTCTCGATATAATAAAATAAAAGAACTTATCAAACTTGATCATTTGAATAACGAAGAACGTATGGTTGTTGAAAATTCAATAAAACAAAATGCGGACTGCTTTTATTTGCCAGGAGAGTCTCTCGGATCCATTAATGTTTTGCAACATCGCATTCATACAAATGATAATGCTCCAGTACACACAAGACAGTATCGATTTCCCCCTGCACATAAAGCAGAAATCGATCGTCAAATAAGAGATTTATTAGACCAAAATATTATAAAACCATCGGAATCTCCGTATAACACTCCGATTTGGATTGTCCCCAAAAAGGCCGACTAAAATGTCAATAAACGGTGGAGGATGGTGTTAGATTTCCGCTTACTCAACGAAAAAAACCATAGGCGATGCTTATCCACTTCCCAACATAAAAGATATTCTTGACCAATTAGGAGGTGCTAAATACTTCTCCGTTTTTGACTTAGCTTCTGGTTTTCATCAGATTAGAATGCACCCGGACGACAGCCATAAACCGGCTTTTTCAACTCCTCATGGCATTATGAATTTGACCGAATGCCATTTGGTCTAAAAAATGCTCCGGCCACATTTCAAAGATTAATGGACAGGATATTAACGGGAATGCAGGGAACGGAAATATTCGTCTATTTAGACGACATCGTTTTGTATGCAAGTTCATTAAAAAAACACGAAATTAAATTTCAAAAATTAATAAATAAATTACGTGAAGCAAACTTAAAACTACAACCAGAGAAATGTGAATTTCTTCGGAAAGAAGTTTCTTACCTCGGACATGTGATAAACGAAAGCGGAGTACATCCCGATCCAAAAAAAATAGAAGCGGTAAAAAATTGTCCTGTACCCAAAAATCAAAAGAATATAAAGCAATTTCTCGGGTTAATAGGTTATTATCGCAGATTTATAGAAGATTTTTCTAACATCGCGAAACCTCTGACAAATTTATTAAAACGAAGTGGAATTTAAATGGAATCAAAAAGAACAAGATTCTTTCAATACACTAAAAAATATGTTGTGTAAAGAACCGGTGTTACAGTATCCCGATTTCTCCAGGCCATTCATCGTAACAACGGACGCGTCAGGTACAGCCATAGGCGCTATCTTGAGTCAGGGATTAATAGGAAAAGATCGTCCCATAAGTTACGCTTCTCGTGTATTAAATGACGCTGAAAAAAATTATTCAACAATCGAAAAGGAATTATTAGCAATAGTTTACGCAGTAAAACACTTTCGACCTTACCTATATGGAAAAAAATTTATTTTGGTTACCGATCATAAACCGTTGACTTGGCTCCACAAAGCAAAGGATCCCACTTCACGACTAGCACGCTGGAAGATTAAATTAGCCGAGTATGACTACGAAATTGTCTAGAAAGCTGGAAAGACAAATGTGAACGCTGACGCATTATCGAGGAATCCTATACAAATGTGTACAATACAACCTTCATTTGACAAAATCGAAGAATGTTCAGAAGACAAAGAAGCCCATATTAGAAATGCAAATCTACGACCTCTCCCATCATCACCTCGAAGAGGATCAATGATAGAAGAACCTGAATGCTCGACAGGAACACAAACCCGGAAGGCAACTTCGACAGAAGGAGAAAGTGTACCGTTTACGCTAAAAGAGTTACAGGAACCATCCTTCACGCAACACATTGTGGAAGCGGAGATTCATCAGGAACCAAAAGACAAATTCCCGATCACAAGAAATCCGGATAATACATATCCGTCTTCTTCTTTTTCTCCTCCTCTTCCTCCTCCTCCTCTCTCTGGAGACGAAAATATAAATCCTATATCCGATCCAAGACCCGATCCAAATATTATAGCAATAATTCCAACTATTCCACCCAATCTATTACAGATCATAGACGACCTGACAAAGGACTTAGACGACCATGACGAAATTAATAAAAATCACGATTCACTTATTAATAATACAGACGACGAGGACGAACAGAATAATATTAATCATAGCCGCAAGGTAATTAAAAACAACGAAACTTATAACAATAATAACGATGATATTAATGACAATGAAGATAATATTAGTAACAGTGATACCGACGACGACGACAACAATGACGATGACGATAACGACGATGAAACCGATATCGATAAAAATTTCAATAAATTCGATCCGGATAAAACTAAAGATCTTAACGATCCACAAATCGTAACACGATCTCAAATACATAGTATCATATATATATATAAATAGTCGAGATAAAATATTTATGCATAAAGAAAACTATTTATATTTTATGAGTGCTGATGGCAAACCTTGTGACAATGGATCTAAAAGTCTTCAAGAACAAAAATTAATTCCATGAGTGTCTAATGGTCAAGTAGGAAAGGTAACACTTGTAAAAAAAAGAAATAAAATTCATTTTGTTTTAATTTGCAAAAACGAAATAAATGATAAAGTAACAGAAGAAACGTTGCATCAATTATCAATTTCACTTCGCGAAACATTAATTAATACTCCAATAGAGATATTAATCGTAGCAAAAACAGAAATCGATGATTTTAAATGGAGCACAATTTTTAATTATATTTGCAAATCATTAATAGGATTCTCAATTAAGCTAATTATCTGTTACGGGTTAGTGCAAATACCAGAAATCGGAAAACGAAAGTCTATTATAGATGAATCACATCCCTCAGTAGTTGGTGGCCACAAAGGCATAACTAAAACATACAATCGCATTAGACAAAATTTCTATTGGACTAACTTAAAATCAGACATACAAGATTATATTGATCGTTGCCTAAAATGTCAAATAAAAAAACTGGTTCGTATTAAAACAAAACAACCAATGTTAATAACGGATACTCCACATTCTGCATTTGAAAAAGTATCAATGGACATAGTCGGTCCATTACCAACAACCTCTCAACAAAATTCCTATATACTCGTATGTATTAACAATCCATTTAACGAAATTCTCTCTCATCCCTTTAAAATCCTCTACAGCAATAAGCGTCGCCGACGCCTTCTTAGAATTTTTTATCTGTACATTTGGAGCTCCTAAAGCAATACTAACGGACAGAGGCAGTAATTTTATGAGCAACATAATGAAAAGATTTACAAAAAATTTTTAAATCAAACAATTTAAAACGACCGCTTTCTATCCACAAGCTAATGGAGCTTTAGAACGGTCTCACTTAGTTTTAGTAGAATTTTTGAAGCAGTTTGTAGATAGATTTACAGAATAGGATAAATTAGCAAAGGTCAGCGATACCGACATACTACTTCGTTTTTAGACTATATTTTTTAGACAAAAGCAGAAAATAAATCTTTGGAGATATAAATGTAAACTGGAAAGTGTCTTCTATCGATGCTCTATAGTAATTTTTATAATACTGTTAAGAATTTTGCAATAATTAACTTTTTTATCGAATAAGCGAAAACGAGCGTCAGACAAAATGGGCCCCAAAACTGACATATGCGTATATGGCCACAGAGCATGCGCATGTGACCGCAATGTGCAGGTTATGTTACGATGCGCGATATGTCGTGATGGGACACGTGACGACATGCCGGTTTAGGCTATAAACGATTTTATTTTTAAAACCGTATTATAAGAAAAATAAGAAACAGAAAAATATAAATAAAATAGTTTTAGAAAACTACAAACATATAAAAGGACTTAATATTATCACTAATATAGCTACTATTACATAAATTACGTAATTTATAAAATAACATCATAAGAATTTTGTTTTCACATTTGTAGAATTCGTTTTTAGCTGATTTTGTATAGAAACAAGCCACATCAGGGTGTACCAAAAGTTTGGAAACGGTCTTGTATCTTTGAAAAAAAAAGTTTTTTGAAAATCGCCGAAACACGTCAAACGATTTTTCAATAAAGCCATCTTTTGTGGGGGCTTACAACCCCCCCACCCCAAGGGGGGGGCGTGGGGCCCGAGGGGGGATGAAAATCTTAAATGGCAACATGGGTCGAGAGGGGGCTCATTTGAAAGGTCTTTTCGAGGCGAATTCAAAACTGGTCATCGATGGTGCCGCGACCACTTTTCGCGGAATTATTCGACTTTTAAAATTTTTAATCTCAGACATCAGTATTTGGATCCAACACAAAATTTTTAGCGATTAAAATAGTCGAAACACCAACAAAAATTTTTTTTCAAAATGTTCGTCATTTAAAAAAATTTTAAAAAAATACTTCACGAAAAAAAATTTATTTCATGTGTTCAAATTGAGCACCTGCAACTTCCTGACACTGTCCCAGTCTTAAATAGAATTCGCCCAATACTTTTAGCCTCAGATCTCTTGAGATAAGTTGTACTTCATGGATTATTCGTCCTCGTAGTTCTTCCAAGTTGGCGGGTTTCGTCGCGTATACCCTGTCTTTGAGGTATCCCCACAAGAAATAATCCAATGGAGTTAGATCTGGAGATCTGGGTGGCCATTCGATGTAACCACGCCTTCCTATCCATCGGTGTGCGAATGTTTCATCTAGGAATTGTCGAACTAGTCAGATTTCCACACCCTCGTGCGATTAATATTTCTATTCGCTCTCGTTCACATAACAAATTCATTTTGCAATGTTCTCACAGTTGAAATATTAATCAAGAAATATCAAATATTTTTGTACCGCAATAATAATAATAAGAATAAAAATATCAACAGAAAATCGATTCAAAAACAACCAATATCAGATATACAATAAAAACTTGTTAGTTCGGTGATTAATATTCCAAACAAAAGTCCATTTCTCTAACGGAAGCGAAACGCAGGTCTGCGAAAGTCACGTCTGTGACTAGCGGCGGAAGGAGTAACTAAATTGCGTACACCGCATTCGGCAGGCCTTCTTTCCAATCGATTCAAATAGTGCAATTTTTTATTACTAATAAAGGTTGCTAATAAAATAGTGAAATCAGTCTACGATATGCAATTGGTAAAATCGATAAACGTGATTTAACTATTTCATTAATCAAATTCATAATTTTTTTTAAATAAAGTATTTTTCGTGAAGTATTTTGTTTAAGTTTTTTAAATGGCAGAAAATATTTCGAAAAAAATTTTTCAGCGAAGATTGAAAAAAAACAACGTAAAAAAAATGTAAAACAAAATGAAGTACAACTCTGCCATCGACGGTCCCAAGCCCGTGTAAAAGAGGAGGGTGTTTCGACTATTTTAATCACTAAAAATTTTGTGTTGGATCCAAATACTGATGTTTGAGATTAAAAATTTTAAAAGTCGAATAATTCCACGAAAAGTGGTCGCGGCACCATCGATGACCAGTGTTTTGTATTCGCCTCGAAAAGACCTTTCAAATGAGCCCCCTCTCGACCTATGTTGCCATTTAAGATTTTTATCCCCCCTCGGGCCCCACGCCCCCCCTTGAGGTGGGGGGTTGTAAGTCCCCACAAAAGATGGCTTTATTGAAAAATCGTTTTACGTGTTTCGGCGATTTTCGAAAAAACTTTTTTTTTCAAAGATACAAGACAGTTTCCAAACTTTTGGTACACCCCGTATATGAATTATGGGTTTTTACTTCTTTAATTACCAAAACAGATTATGTTTTCATTAGTATTAATGAAGTGCAAAGATTAGTTTACGAGAAATAAGGGGGTGTCACTTTAGGAGACCTATGTCAGTATCGGTGACTTTCCTCTACGATACGCTGCTTTTTCATACAATACAAGCACGCACGAGGCTACCGGATACACTCCATATGAGTCAGTATTTGGTAAATTAGCTAGACTCCCATCCAGTGAAATTATTAATGAAGAGTTACAAACATCCGACACTTATTTAAGGGGTAACGCCACTCTAGAGTTCGAAAAAAAGACATGTTTTTGATAATTTTTTACGGAGATACAATAAAGGAAATGGAAAATTTGTTTATAGGAGTTTATTATACATGTTCTGAAACAAATAAAAAAATTTTTTAATTAACATTTTTAAACAAAATGGCTGCTACATAATACGAAACTCGAGATCACCTCTCGCTGAAAGGGCTTCACGGCCGGAAAAGTTTCTCCCACAATTTTCAATCCGGAACAAAAAACCAAAATTTTTTGTAAACTATATATAATTGGCTACAGAAGTACGTAGGGGATTTTGAAAATATTGAATTTTGAAAAAATAATGCTTATTTGAAGAAAAAATTCATTTTTCAGAAAAAAATTTCATCGTAAATTGTTTATAACAAAAAAAGTTGACAAGATATCAAAAAACTCCTACGTACTTCTGTGTAAAATCTAATTACAAAGCTACTGTTAAAATTTGAATTGAATCGTTCAAAAATTGCTAGAGTTATGTTTCCGGCCAACTTGAAAAACATTGTTTTGAGAAAAACGCGTTTAAAGTTTTAACCCTTTCAGTTACTCATTTTTCTTTTCACTGTATTCGCTTGAAACTCGTTACTCGGGGGTTTTCGGGGTCGCTGAATACGAATCTGGTGTCAGTTTTCCAAAATTCAAAATGGCGGATCCAAATGACGATCGTCACACACTAACACTAACAATTCCCTCAACGGGTAAGTATCGGTTTCAATGAAACAAATGACGATCGTCACACATATACACTGTAGCGATTCCCTCAACAAGGTAAGTATAGAATTCAATGAAACAAATGACGATCGACAAACTAACACTAACGATTCCCTCAACGGGTAAGTATGGGATTGAATAAAATAAATGACGATCGTCACACAGTAACACTAACATAATGGATCCGCCATTTTGAATTTTCTGAAACTGACATCAGATTCGTATTCAGTGACCCCGAAAAACCCCGAGTAACGAGTTTCAAGCGAATTCAGTCAATTTTCAATTTTATGTCCGCCATCTTGGGTCCGCCATTTTGAATTTTGGAAAACAGATACGAGATTCGTATTTAGCGACCCCGAAAACCCCCAAGTAACGAGTTTCAACTGAGTTCAGTGAAAATGAATGAAGAAAATGAATTTTTTCTGGAAAAGGAACATTATTTTTTGTTATCCATTTGTTTATAATGATTTTATTATTAACAATTTGTGGATCAGCAATTTTTTTAGACTTGTTACAGTATGAGGAACATACCAAAACTAAAAAAACCTTTCACTCATTGATAAATATAAATTATAAATTTATAAAACTGTTAACTAAAAGGTGGCTCGCTGAGCGACACACTGTGACGCAAAGGGTTAAGTACTAAAATAGTATAAATTTTTTTTATATACCTCTAGTCGGCAATGCCTGCACCATACATTTCACCTTCCAAATTCTCCTACTCTGCGTCTTTTCTGATCGATTTTAACAATACCCTGGCCTCTTTTGCCTTCTGCCACGAGTACCACGAATCTTTTCTTATTAATCGAGCGAAGGCAGTTTCGGTTTCGAAATAAGTACTTAAAAATTTTATCGCACTACGAGACCAAGTGTACATTATTTTTAAGACTCTAAGGCATCATTTAAACAAAAAAAATTTTTTGATTATTTTGAAAATTCTAGAGTGGCGTTACCCCTTAACACAACTCATAACGGATATACATAATATACAAAAATTAGCGCGAGAAAATATTATAAATTCCAAAATAAAATCCAAGAAGTATTATGATCGAAAGATCAATCTTCAACATTTTCAAGTCAATGACAAAGTTTTCTTATTATGCGAACCCAAAAAGGGCAAACTCGGTAATCAATACTCCGGGCCTCACACAATATTGGATATATTACCCAATGGTAATATAAAACTTTTTGTAAAAGGAAAACAAAAAATTGTTCATCCTAATAAATTAAGTGTCTCATATTCATTTAGAGAAAGGGTGATGAGACGAAAAGGGATTTGAATTGTACTGCGTAACAATCCAAATCTTTATATATATGTATATATATGTATGTATATATGCATACCTAAAATAAATTATATAAGTACGCGCACAATTAGTAATAAGTACTATATCTCGTATGTGATATTCATGCATTGTATCTTAAATTCTGTATATTTTTTTTTCTTTCCCCTCTAATAATTAATCTTGTATTAGTTAATCTAATAATTAATCTTTTATATATTGAATAATTGCAGTTTGAATAATTTCATTTATATTATATAAGTTGTTTTTTTTTCTTTTTAAAATGTATTTTTAGGAAAAAGCAAAAGGATGCTGAATTTACTATTATTTACCGTGCTCACATGGACTCTCTACATCCCTCAAGTTAACGGAATCGTCGGATATGACTGCGGATCAACACATCTAAATATCACAACCTTATCTCTCTTGGACGTCGAAAGCTGCGATATTCCTCTAACTCAACCGCAAATTGAAAAAACGTATATTCAATTACTTCCATTATCAAAATTTGAATCTATAGAAGTAATTCAGTGCAAAGTGTCTATTAGTCGATTTATATATTATAGTGGCATGCATTCGCATCTTTCAACAGTAATGAATGCACAAGCAGAATACATTCTGGAAGTAACCGCAGATCAATGTAAGAGGATGCATTTAACTGGAACATTTTCCATCGACACCAACAAACACATATATGGTTTGAGAGTAAACCAGACCACAATTCGACCAACTATTTTCGCGGGATCTGCAACCTCGGACGGACGATGTTCAGGCGCACAATATTCTGATCCATACGGCACTTGGGATAACGTTATCATACAAGGAACAACGACCATCACACTAATTTCTTACCAAGCTGCTATAAATCTGGAAACAAATCAAATTTGCCTAAAATCGGGCACAATCTGTCCATACACCGACGCCACTTGTATGGATATTGATGGAGGACATACCTTCTGGAAAACATTACCAACGGACTATTGTAAATTTAATCATTATGACGTTCTCTACGAAGGATACGCTAACAGGATGGTCGACACCTTTTATGAACATTCACAAATCGTCTACTCACTATCAACGCAGGACATAACATTTGCACTCGCCAGGGCTGGAAAAGAGCTCGTATGTGGATACACATTAATTAAAACGGAACACCCGAAACTGTTAATCCACGAAACTAAGAAAGGAGAATCTTTTACTACAAAACGTCGATTATCTACTGAAAATCTAGACATATTTACTTACATTAATTCTAAATTTATATATGTATATACGCTCTCAAATGAACCTTCTGTATAGAGATGTCCTTAAACAACGGCTCTGTAATCTGGAACAACAAGTTTTAAAAGGCGCCCTTAGCCTCGTTATTAATTCACCAGACGAATTCGCATACCAGATTATGAAAGAACCTGGATACATGGCCGTAATTTCCGGAGAAGTAGTGCATATAATCAAATGCACTCCAGTGGATGTCAAAATTCAACATGTTAAAGAATGTTACTCGGAGCTTCCAGTTTAGAAAGGTAATGAGACATATTTTGTATCCCCACGAACACATATATTAATTAAAACAGGCACACAAATTTCCTGTAATCGCGTCATACCTCCAATGTTCTTTTTAAATGATGAGTGGTATCGTATGACACCAACCACCGAACACTCTTTACCTCCAACAATTATGAAACCCATGACAAAACCTACATGGCACTACACAAATCCAGGATCGCTCGCAGCAAGCGGCATATACAGTGACGCGGACCTTGAAAACCTACGGGATCACATAATGTTCCCAGCTGAAAAAGGAGGAATACTAAATGCTATGGCACAAGGAGAACCAATAATGTCTCAAGGAATTTCTCTCTCACATCTCTCAGATGAAAATTCGATTCAGAAGATTACAGAAAATACATGGAACAAAATTTGGGGAAAATTTACTTCCTTCGGCAACGCAAGTGCAGGAATAATCGGAATCTATTTCTGCATTAGAACAGTGAAATTGGTTATAGATACAGTAATACATGGATACGCTATACATACAATCTATGGTTGATCAATACACCTGCTCGCAGCCTTTTGGGACTCAGTTACAAATTTAATCATACATCTCTCTCAAAAACCCAAAAAAAGGAAAGCATCTCAAGAGGAAGCAGCTGAAAAATTAACTACAGAGGAAGAGTCAAACCTGCCTAAGGAAATCACGAATCGAGAAGGAAGTACCGAAATTTCTACTGATCAAAATTATATTGTTAGATCCACAATTATAAATGTTTAAGTACCTCTCGTAATTACCTTTTATAATTACCTCTTATAATTAGCAACACTTATATGTATTTTTTTTTCTTCTCCTCTTTTCTCTCTATCTTTTTTTTTTAAAAAAGCATGCGCGGTGCATATTAAATGCACCACGCATGACTTAAAGGGGGAAGTGTTACATCCCGCTAAAAACCTCTCTTTCTTCATTATAATAAATATATGATTCATACATTTTCTTTATTCTATTTCTAGTTTGGTATTTCGTCTTAGTCAGACATTTGGTATCTATTGTATCTATATTTCGTAACTGTCCCTTTTATAGAAGGGCCTATCTTAATTTATAAACATTCAAACAACAGATGGCTCACGCTCGCGTACCCTTATGCGTCACGTAGATAAAGAATATCTATTTTATAATCTTTTTTCCTTCGAGGGCCTTTTTCTAGAAAAATGTTAAACAATAGCATATATGCCTAATAATTAAGTAGTAATATACGGTAAAAATTAAGACCTTTCCGAATGTGGGATGAATATCTTTTATTTTTCCTTTTCTTTCTTTATCTCTTATTCTTAACGAAACTAAAATCCAAGAGTCATAATCAATATATAAAGTTATAAAATATTTTAACCCAATTTAAAATATACAACATTGATATAATTTAGAACATGTCACATTTCGCCTCGCATAAGGATATTAGTTAAGGAAGATCGAACTTTTATAAATTATTAAAACTCTCGTCTACTAAGATAAGACTAGACTCGTAGTGCCGGGAGCAGGGCTTACGCGGAGCGCTGCTCCCTTATTGTAAGAAAACAAGCGCGAGCATAGGTTCCATCAAATTCTAAAGAGTCCTGATTGGTCCTGAAAGGACACTCCCACGTTCATTTTTGAGTATAAAAGAGCTGCGAAAAACAGGAAAATTGTCAGTTGTTAGACGAAAATTCATCTTTATTCCATTAACTAGTCAGTTGTCAGCCAGTCGTCAGAAGAAAACTATCACTATTTTCTAGTTGGAACTATCCTCGCGCTTTGCATTTAGACACAGGTTTTTTTCCTTTTGTGTCATTTATTTTTCCTTTTTGTCTAATAAACAGAATATAAAAGCTAGTGAGCCGAAACCGAAATCTCAACTCTGCGTTTCGTTTAGTAATATATGAATATCCGAGGGGTTTCTAAGACTGTCGCTGCCAATAGTGTGGCCCCTGTCCTAAGCATTTTCTCGGAACATTCACGAATTATACTTAGAGGACTGTATTGTGACTGTCGCTGCCAATGGCGTGGCCCCAGTCTTAGACATTTTTCGAGGAAAATAGACAATTCTCTCGCGTTGCTTCCATGCCTTCAAAAGGTGGACGAAGACAAAAGGAGAAAAGATTAAGGTTCCAAATCAAAACAGCCATCATTAAAAATCACGATCCTTTTCCTTATTTCGAAAAACTAGCGCGTCTACTAAATCAAAGTAAGCCATTAGATCCATCTCCCGAACGCGAATATATCCTCAACCTATTAGAAATTAACCTCACCTTTCCCAACTATAAAACCATCCAGAAAGGCGATCTACGCAGGCTCGCCTACGAACTTCGCGAACTCTTTGGGACCGGGTTCAAAATCACCCTTCCTAAAAATTATCCTACCCTTCCTACTGAACATCCTTAATCGCACATCCTGACCTCCAATCCCAGGGTAAATTGCTTAAATGCATTGAACCAAAAACAGGAGAAAATTTCTAAAACCACAACGTTCCGTAACAGTGTCAACCATTGCCCTACGCGAATTTCCAATGGGTCGAAGACGTCGCGAACTTTGACGCGAACGCGATCGCTCCGGATTCGCCTACCGGGTACATTCTCGAGGTAGATCTCAAGTATCTACAACATCTTCACGATGCGCACGCTGACCTACCATTCTGCCCGACGCGCGATAGCCGCCCGGCAAGCGCGAGGATAAACTGCTCGCGACTCTGTACTATAAACAGCGTTACGTCATCCATTACCGTAACCTTCAGCAATGTATACATCACGCGTAACGAAGATCCATCGCGTGTTACAATTCGCTCAATCCGCCTGGCTCCGTGATTATATCGAATTGAACACACAATTTAGAACGCGCGCGAAAAATGATTTCGAAAAAAATTTGTACAAATTAATGAACAACGCGGTATTTGGCAAAACGATGGAGAACGTGCGCGATCGCGTCGACGTTAAATTAGTAACTACATGGGACGGGCGGTATGGCGCGGAGGCATTGATCGCGAAATTGAATTTCCACAGCCGCAGCGTCTTTGCGGAAAACTTGGTAGCGGTCGAATTGCGTAAACTCGAGATAAAATTCGACAAGCCGATTTAAGTAGGTATGTGCATACTCGTCACTCGACATATCTAAAGTCTGCTTGTACGAATTTCACGAGTACATGGTACCTATGTTTAAGGAAAAATGTAAAATTATATCGTTGTACATCGTCATATACAGACATATTGACGATGAAATTTGATCAATGCGATTTCTGTGATATAATTGATTTTATGTCTTTTGTCGACCAACTTGAGACATACTCAATTTTGAACTAATGTACATACTTTCACCTGAAGAAGTGATAGTTTTACCTCAGATTGGTTGTATATTACATACTGCGGGACAACATCATTGTTTGCAACTCTGAGTAATTTTTAATTTTATATTGTATTTGTCGCTGATGATGATCCGAAACTAAGGATCGAAACGTTCGACATGGTATCTACATATGTTATAGATTTTAAGATTGTATATTTTGCGCAATGCTAACAGCGTTGACTCTTAATAGCCTTTGATGTATTTACTTAATTTTTTGTATGTAAAATTATGGGTGCTTTCCGAAATTTGCTGATAATGCTGGCAGTACCACTACTGAAATCACTACATTTTAACCGGTCCGAAATTCGCAGTAGAACTGACAGCAGTTAAAATCGGAACGCATTTGCAGTAATAGTGCGTGACATGTATAGAACTTAACCTAATTTATTAAATTTCATAGGATTTCAATATTTCTAATGTAATTCTGTTTTCGTGTTTGTTTCTGCAATATATGAGTACTAGTTTTAACTAAAAGAAGAAAATTCCGTTATTGTGTAACGGCAATTGTAACACCGATTTTGATTGGCATTCAGAATGTCATATGTGTGAAATATTCCGACAGTTCTTCAGATGATGACGATAAATATATTTTAAATATCTTAAATCAAATTTCGAAACGAGGATTATTGATACCAAGAGCACGTATGAAAAATTATATTACACAAGGACTGTCTTAAAATTATAAGTCACGTTTCTGCTAAGGGCCTTATGTATACATATATGCCAGTAGCCATATGCATTACTGAACTTGCACTACCTTCTGAAATTGTGCAAAATCAGCCGGAAGTCAGTAATTCCCTAGGACCTACTTTCTTGAAAAAGATAGTAGTTACAGCAGAGCTGAAACGTGGCTGAACCAATTTTGGAACGAGAAAACAGTATTGTCAGCATTGTCAGCAAATTTCGGAACGCACCCTATGTACACCGACACGGGCAGTCTCATTTATCGCATCGAATGCGACGATGTGTACGCGGCGATGAAACGCGATATCGCTAGATACGAGCGACTATCCTGCGAACAACGCGTAAGATATGCCTCTCGCGAATAAGAAGGTGCCCGGCCTGATGAAGGACGAAAACAACGGCGCGATAATGACCGAGTTCGTTGGACTCAGAGCGAAGATGTACGCGTTGCGCGTAGACGGGAAGAAAGACACGAAGAAGGCAAAGGGTGTAAAGAGCAGCGTCGTAGCGCGAACGATAACGTTCGACGATTACACCCGATGCTTGAACGAGGTGATTGAAATGACGCGCAGGCAGTCGTGTATAAGGTCGAAGTTACACCAAGTGTACACGGTGTCGGAGAAGAAAATCGCTCTGAGTCCGTACGACGACAAACGGTACGTCGTACCGGACTCAACGGAGATGTTACCGTGGGGACATTATCGGATACTATTATAATATACTAAATATAGTATAGTTTGCGATTTTTATATATGTATTTTTAGACTTTAATTTTTATATGTATTCCTTTATACTTTAATTTTATATGTATTTTTAGACTTAGCATTTTTATATGTTTCTTTTTTATTCTTTACATTTTTATATATATACAGTTTATATACCTTGTATTTTATATTTTTTTTAAACATTAAAGTACTTTTTAGTTTATACGGATTCTATATATTAATGTACTTTTTTATATGTATGTATGACTTTTATATTCAGTTTTATATCTATTACTATTATATTATAGTTATACGTAATTCTACTTTTTTTTTTACATTCATTATACTAGCGTTATATGTATGTATCTTATAATACTTAATTCTTATAGGTATTTGTTAAAAATAATTACATGTATGTGAAAGAATAAATAAAGAATAACAATGATATTCTTATACTTTTATACATTTTTCATATGAATAAAAAAAAATTAATTCAAACGACATCTTGTTTATTTATCCACGAATTGTGCGATCCATCGAATCCCAGCCACTTGATGTACACCTTGTCTCCTTTCTTACGCAACATCTTTGCAACTAGATATACATTGGGATTAGCGACGCGAAGCAACTCGTGCTCGTAGAATCCTCCAGCGACCGGTTTTCCGCGGTAATCTGCCAGAAGATACGTCACGGGATTAGTTTTCTGTACTTTGACGATTCAAAACACCTCCGTGGTCCAACTTGGCGTGTAACCCTTCTCAAAAATCGTCTTGTATTTGCTCACGCGTACAGCGTCACCCACTTCGAATTTTGCGGGACCAGCGATCTTTATCGCATTGTATACCGTACCCAAGAGTCTTTCGGCGATAGCGGGAGTTACGTCAGAAGGTCGCATACCGATAGTTCGATGCTTTCGCGTGTTGTACTCTGACACGAGACGTGGTAGCAAGTCGATCCATTTATAATTGCCATTGTGCGTAAATTGTTTCCACATGTCGTTTTTCAACGTGAAATTGAACCGTTCGACGACCGATGCCTTCATTACGGAATACGTTGAATAATGATTTATGTTGCGCTCCTTCAAGAGTTTTTGTACGTTTGCGTTGTAAAATTCTTTTCCTATATCGGTTTGCAAGTTTTTCGGACATCTTCCATCACCTCAAATTATTTTTGCGATCGCTGTAGTCATCTCATTTCCACTGTTGGTTTTGAACGGTAAGGCCCATGCGTGCTTACTCAACACATCAATCACGGTGAGAATGTAGTGATATCCTTTGTTGAATCGTGTATAAGGGCGCATCTCAACCACATCAGCCTGCCACAGGTCATCGTATTCTCGTACTATGACACGTCTGTGTGGAAAATTTTTTCTCGCTGGAGCATGCAATTCTACCAATCGCCACTTTTCGAGATTTTTCTTCTCAGACACTTTTTTTTCTTTTTTTTTATTTCATTCTTGGTATAATGCGTAAAATGTCACAAAGATCTTACGCAAACGTTGTTGACCGATACTTCAGTGTCGACTAAAAGACGACTGCATACCCCATTTCAATTTATAATAAGCCCAGCTTCACGAAGTTCCTCGATAAATAAAATTTCGTTATCGTGAGCGTTGTGACCCGCTTGACGTGAAGCCTCGAGCAATTGGAGGCGATCTACGAGCTCGTTAGGATTGTCCCAATGAACATAATCGATTTTATTGTCGTTTAGTGTCATCTCGAGTGATACACACCCTTTCCAACTCTTTTACCTGACTTGTCGTTTAGGTTTCTGGCGCATGGTATACCTGTTCCAATTTGTATTTTAGCTGATACTATGGATGCTACTATATCCTTATATTCGTACCCTTTGTTACCCAATATTAGATTATCCGCATAATGGCTGCGTCTATGAGCATTTGTTGCCATCAGTATACTTTTATACGCTAGTTTGTCATTCTCTGTGTAAATAACGTCATCGGGAATTCTTTTAAAAATTAATTAGTACAATCCAGGTGTACCTTTTGTACTTTACATCATCTATGATCACAAAGTCATTCTATATCGAACCGTTTGTCACCGAGTATCGTGCCGTTCTCGTTGAGATATACGCCATAAACGTGAGCGATCGCCTTTTCTTTGTCACTGTCGAGAAGCATGTTTACGTATTTTTGTCCAAGTGTTCCCAATTGATTATTTAACTCCTCACGAAATTGTCGCGTTTGCAAAGATTTAACTAATGTTTCAAGCGGTTCATTCGGCGTTTCATAAACGTCTTCGACTGCGGGTACGTGCGAACGTTCGTACGATAATTTACGCGGTTCAAACGATGCATAACTGGATGAATCCGATGTAACGTTCGATTCTTTCGTACGTTGCTTTGACGGTGTTAATTGAAGCCATGCATTATCCATCCAGTAATTATCATCATCATCAACATCTTCTTCAAATTTTCTTTTCTTAGTATTTTTATACTTCGTAACGTTGACTTCTTTCTTAATCGGTTGAGATTCCTCGCCAGCAGTGTTCTCGACAATCTGTTTTAGAGGTTCGACGCTAGGCTTAAAGTGTTTCTCCAATGCTATATCTTCGTCTATTTTACCTGTTTTTAAAGCGCTTTTTACGAATCGAATCACTCGTTTTCGCGATTTGTTTCGCTATTCTCTCGCGATTCTTGAGCTCTGTGCTGCTATCCATGTTGCACTTGCGCGGGAGGACGTTGCGTAGTTGACGTATCGACAACGACTAACCATGTTACGGTATCGCAAACTCGTTAAATTCTCTTCTGTACCTCCCTTTTGTAAGCGCACTGTCCTTGTCTATAACTACGAATCCATACTTTTGTTGCCAACATTTGCGACACAACGCGCAAAATTCGTCGTACGACATGTCGGTATTCACGTGATCGTTGTAAACGTGTTTCAAGTTGGTACCATCCTGCTTGAACAGAATCAGCAGATTCGCGTTGTCGCGAATCAGATGTTTAGGTATCCTCGCGTACGTCTGACAGAGATAGAAGCAGTCGACATCAGCGTGTCGATCCATCGCAAAGTACTCTTTAATCATGTCTTGCTTGTCGCATGCAACGTCATCAAAGACAAAAATGGAATTTGGAAGCGTCTCGTTCGGTGGAACGACATCGCTGTTGTTGGAGAACGTAAAGTAACCGATTTCATCAATGGACGTCAACAAATTTTCAAGATATTTGTACTTTGGCTGTTGCAGTTATTTCGAGTAGACGTACACGTTCTCGAAACGTACGCCGTTGGGGCTCTCGAGCAAGCTTATCAGCACGTTCGTTTTGCCGCAGTTTGACGGGCCGCAAACGATTGCGCGTATAGTATTCGGCAGCATTTCACCGTGCTTGCGCTTATTCGCGTCGTCCCGCATCATTTGCAACTTCTCGTCGCAATTCATGACGCGTATCGTCAGTGGAGACTACACAAATTTCATGTTCGCATTACAAACTACTCGCAGTCTTGAACGCCTATTTATAGGCGCGCGAATCCACAAATCGGGCAGTAGCAAAATGTATTTCGCGCTGTACCAGGTATATGCATATGAAAGTGGATTTTTTTTATAGAAAATACACGTTTATTGCATGAAAATGATAAAAAATATTTTATTCGAAGTATTTCCCATCGCTAGCTATACATTTTTGCCACCTGTCTGACAATTTGTGGATGCCACGCCAAAAAAATTGTTTCTTTTTTTAGCCAAACCAATCATCTTGCCATTTTCGTACATCTTCGTAAGAAGTGAAGCGCTGCTGAGCAAGTGCGTGTCCCATTGATGCAAATAAGTAGTAATCGGATGGAGCCAAGTCTGGTGAGCAAGTCGCATGCGAAAATATTTCCCAACCAAACGCCTCAATAGTTTCCTTGACCAGTTTTGCTGTGTGTAATGGTGCATTATCATGAAGCAAAATCACTTTGTGTTGGCTTTTTTGATATTCCGGTTGTTTTTCACGCAAAGTTTGATTCAAATTGATCATTTGTTGTCGGTAACGTTCAGTATTAACGGTTTCGCCAGGTTTTAGCAGGTTTTAGCAGATTTCGATGGTTTTCCACGTTCTTCGTTTCTCACGTCAAAATCGCCACTATTAAATTTTTTAAACCAATAAAAGTACTGTGATTTACCAAGAGCATGCTCACCGTAAGCTTCGACAAGCATTCGATGCAATTCTGCAGCAGTTTTCTTCAAATGGTAACGGAAAATCAATTGCTGTCGGCGAATCTGGAGACACGGTAGTGTTTCGGCGCTAAGCCAAGCGCGCGACACTGCCGTGCCTCCTTTACGCGACACGGAGAATTTTTCGGGGTCGAGATGATCAGATCTCAGTAACGGCTGAACTGATCAAGTTCTACATACGCTCAATCGACAGGAAATACTTAAATTGTATGATAAAAGTGCTTTCATTTTTTTTCTACGTGCCCTACGAGCGGAGATATCGCGACGTAAAGTGCGGATCTGTGAATTTTCACGTTTTATTTTTAAGATACGTCGTCATTGTCATCATCGTCGACCAGAGAAAATGTCCATCTCGTTTTTTCAACAATAGAGGGCCTTCGACTTTATGTGTATCTCACTCTATCTATCATCTCACTCTATCTATCATCTCACTCTATCTATCATCTCATTCTATCTATCATCTCACTCTATCTATCATCTCACTCTATCTATCTATATGTAACCAGAGACCAGTGTTGCATGCTGTATCACATATGACGCGCGCGCGATATAACTCTTATAATTAAAAATATTATTCAATATAATATAAAATATTTATTATTATATATATAAATATAAAAATTGAAATATCGAATTATAGAGATATGTACGTCGTCGAGAAAGTATAAGTGTCTACGTGTTTGATTTCGAGGAAGTGAGTGTCTAGGTGTTCGCCTTCGAGGAAGTGAGTGTCTACGTGTTCGTCTTCGAGGAAGTGAGTGTCCAGGTGTTCGCCTTCGAGGAAGTGAGTGTCTAGGTGTTCGCCGTCGAGGAAATGGATGTTTAGGTGTTCGCCGTCGAGGAAGTGGGTGTCTACGTGTTTGCCTTCGAGGAAGTGAGTGTCTAGGTGTTCGCCGTCGAGGAAGTAGGTGTCTACGTGTTCGCTTTCGAGGAAGAGAGTGTCTAACATAAGTGTTCGCCTTCGAGGAAGAAAGTGTCTAAGTGTTCGCCTTCGAGGAAGTAAGTGTCTAGGTGTTTGCCGTCAAAAAAATGGGTTTGTTTGTAAGAAACGTCGTCGTCATCGTCGTCATTATTGCCAGCTACGGAGTGAGGAAATGCATTCTGGAATTTTTGGCACAAGAGATAAATGTGGTCGCGACAATATCGATCGCTGCGATCTGTACGATCATTGAATTCGAATTATTAAGTATCTCGGCATCTCGGCAATAACAAATGATTGAGGTTAGAAACTCTGTCACATCGATGGCATAGACAAATATGGAAGTGAGATTAGAATAAATTCGGTCTCTGCGATCTGTACGATCGTTAAAGTCGGATAAAGAGTCTCGGTAATAACAAAGGATTGAGGTTAGGGAATCTGTCACATTGATGGCATAAAATAGACGAACACGTAAGTGCAGAGGTTAGATATTTTCTGCTTTATTACACAAATTCTCTGCTGTAATTCCGCTGTAAGAATATCTACAAATTATTTTCTATATAATTATATTCTTTGTACAACAGCATTTGGTTAGGTTATTTATTTACCGAGACACTACCGTGTCTCCAGATCTGTTATTTATTTGTTTGGTAGATACCTTAGTTTGTATTCTCTATTCCTTATATAATTATAAAAGAATTGATTCTTTGTACTTTGTTTATAGGAAAAGTCTGAAAAGAAAAAAGGTATGGATTTAAAAGATTATTGACTTTTCTTTTCAGGACTTTCCCTTCAATAAACCTGAAGATAAAATACAGCACATACAATCAATTCTCTTATAATAATAAAGATAAAACTTATTTGATACAGTTACTCAAAATATAAAATTACTTGGTTTTAGTATTGAAATCTTTAAAACTTCAAATAATTATCTAACAATGAAATATATTATCATGGAAAGTAACTGATATATTATTGAAGGTGCCAGTTCAAAATGAACATTCTATCTCTGCGATCTGTACGATCGTTAAAGTCAAATAAAGAGTCTCGGCAATAACAAAGGATTGAGGTTAGGTATAACATTATACCAAAAAAATCTATTACATATAATCAAATACGCTAATTGTTACGTCCGTGTTTTATAGAGAAAAGTAACGTTATCGACCTAAGACTATTGACTTGTTATCGACCTAAGACGATTGCAAGTCGCCACCGATTACTGACAGGAGCGCTGCAACGTTTTCAATGCGCAAGGAAACTCAAGAAAAATGTACGATTACGATTCGAACATGGCGGCGTAACACAAGTCATTGTAATCCTGCAATAAAGAAAATAAGTGAAGAAGAGTCAAATAATCGCATATCTTCTCATTAAACATTGGTCCTTCGAGCCGGATTCTCATCGAATCACGAAGAATCTGGAAAAGGCAAGGTATAAACATATACCTCGAAAAATACACGGATCTGAGATCTCTCATTGAATCACGAGGAATCCGAAAGGACGAGGTATAAACATATATCTCAAGAAGTAGTACATGCATACACGGATCCATCGACAGCGGAAGCTCGAGGTCACCGTGAGACAGAGGCGCGCATTGAGGCTCGGCAGCGACAGCGGCACGCAGGTATCTACGAACGGTAGAAGTCGCGCGGTCGTGACAGTTGCAGTCATCCAGACAACGAGTCATCACAGCAGTCACAGTTATCGATGCGTAATTACAACGAAATTATTATACGATAGCCGTCCAGTGTATTAGCATTTGTCGTTTTTTTGGTCGTAATTGTAATCAAGCATAGCGATAATGGCGGATGCAAGCAAGTTAGTGAAAACACGCGGCAAAATAAAGGGGCAGTTGACGCGCGTGCGCAATTGGCTGAGGGTTTTCGATGTACAAACCCATCAAATCGAAGAAGTTGAGATTAGGTTAACTATGTTACAACGTGCGTGGGATGAATTTCACGTGACTCAAGACGCGCTGGAGGAAGTAAATGCGGAATTCGAGAACGATGGCGAGCGGGAATCGTTCGAATCGGATTATTACGCGACAGCCGGGGCTGCGAGAGCGCTAATAGCAGAACGCGAACGAACAAGGGTCAGACGAGAAAATCGCAATCTCAATGACCAAGGTACAGGCAATGCGGCGAATGCAGTAGATAAAATAAAGTTACCTCCGATAAATGTACCTACATTCAATGGAACTTACGATCAATGGCCGAATTTTCGAGACACATTTAAGGCGGTTATTGACGAAAACGAGGCATTGTCAGATATCAAAAAACTTTATTACTTGCGGTTAGCATTAAAGGGTGTAGCAGCGGAAGTATTAGAGTCAATGGAGATGTCGGCTGACAATTATGATGTCGCATGGGACCTGCTTAAGAATCGATTCGAAAATAAGCGCGTTTTGGTTCATCATCACGTTCAGGCATTGATTGAATTTCCAGTTACGCAAAAGGAGTCACAGTCTAATTTGCGTCAATTATTGGATCACACGGAAAAGCATGTCCGTGCATTAAAAAAGCTTGGAGAACCGACGGACACGTGGGGTACCATTCTGGTTCATTTAATGACAGCGAAATTCGACAATGTCACAAAGCGTGAATGGGAGACCAAAACGTCTTCTAGGGAGGTCGCGACATACACTCAATTTATTGAATTTACTACGAATCGGTGTATTATGTTAGAAGCATTGCAGATTGATAAATTAAAATCAACAAAGGTTTCATCTGTTATCGGCGACAAGTCAGCAAATGCAAATAAAAAGACGGTTGCTGCCCCGGTAGCGGAGGTATCGAATAAATGCTCAATATGTAAGGAAGGGAAACACAGGATATATCACTGTCCTACCTTTCTCAACTGGACTCCTCAAGCAAGGAGCAAGGAAATCAAAGGGCTCAAATTATGCTTTAATTGTTTCAAGAAAGGTCATAGTATTGAAGCATGCAATTTCACTACTTGTCGCATGTGTCACAAAAAACATAATACATTGTTACATGTTTCTAGCGGCGAAGATACGAAAGAGAAGAGCCAAACTGAAAGCTCCTCAATTAATTCAATGGTGTCATCAGAGCAATCATCTACGAGCGTAACACATTATGCTGCACGACAATGCGATCGTGGATTGCTAGCCACGGCAATCGTTGAAGTGCAGGACAACGAAGGCAATTTTCAGGAATGTCGTGCATTTTTGGATCCAGGTTTACAGTCAAATTTCATGACAAAGGAACTTTGTGAACGTCTATGTTTACGTCAACAAAAAAATTATATGCAAATTCGTGGCATTGACGGCACACAAACCATCGCTCTCACCGAAACTTATGCTACGATACGGTCAAGAATCAATGCATTCAAGGTCAAACTCGGATTCTCAGTACTACCAAAAATTACGATGAATCTTTCCTTGACGGAAATTAATAAACGACATTTGCAAATACCAAGCTCAATCACTTTGGCAGATCCATCCTTCCATACTCCAGGACAAGTCGACTTGCTTCTTGGTAGCACCATATTCTGGGAACTCCTTTGCGTTGGCCAAATCAAGCTAGGAAAAAATCAACCAGTGGCACAAAAAACTAAATTTGGATGGATCATAGCTGGACCCATAACCTTCGAATCCAACAACATGTCGATTGTTTCCGCTAGTATGTCGTTTTACAGTGAAAAAATCGAAGATCAACTGGAACGTTTCTGGAAGGTAGAGGAGAGTGCTATTTGTCCAGGGCTAACTGAGAATAACGAAGAATACGAAAATGAGTTTGTGCAAACACATCGTCGCAACAAGGACGGACGCTTCGAGATACGGCTGCCTTTAAGTGATAGCATAGAACGATTGGGACATTCACGCGATATCGCGATCAAGCGGTTGAAGAGTATGGAACGAAAATTCGCCAGATCTTCAGATCTACGACATCGATACAACGAATTTATGCAAGAATATGAACGAGTCGGTCACATGACCGAAATCAAAAGTAACGATAATTCTGAATCGTCTTTATATTTACCTCACCATGCAGTATTGAGGGAAGACAAGTCAACCACAAAACTCCGAGTCGTCTTTGACGCATCATGTCCTACATCGACCGGAGTAGCACTGAACGATATACTACGTGCAGGGCCTACAATTCAACAAGAATTAACGTCCATACTGCTCAGATTTCGTCAGCATAGATTTGTAATCACGGTTGATATCAAACAAATGTATCGCCAAATACTTATCCAAGAAGATCAACGAGATCTGCAGCGAATCGTGTGGAGACAAGATTCAAACGAGCCAATACGAGATTTTCGTCTCAATACGGTTACGTACGGAGTAACCAGTGCGCCCTTTCTAGCTGTTCGATGTTTGCATCAGCTCGCAATTAAATATCAAGATCAGTATCCGGACACTAGTAATGTCATACTCAATGATTTTTACGTGGACGATCTTTTATCTGGTGGAGATGATGTACACACCTTACAGCGAATCAAGCATGAGTTAACCGAAATACTACATTCAGCAGGCTTTCAACTTCACAAGTGGAACACTAATGAATCAAGAGAG
Organism: Cyphomyrmex costatus; assembly: GCF_001594065.2. Taxonomy (NCBI): domain Eukaryota; kingdom Metazoa; phylum Arthropoda; class Insecta; order Hymenoptera; family Formicidae; genus Cyphomyrmex; species Cyphomyrmex costatus. Next base: position 135,982 of record NW_017280214.1, on the reverse strand, counting down.
CGAGAAGCGTCTTCAGAAGTCAAGTCACTGCCAATTGGAGACGAGATAAAAACTCTAGGAGTTTGTTGGAACATTACAGACGACTGTTTCCAGTACAAAACTCAAGCCATCAAAGATAATCAACTAAGCGAATTGTATTGTCGACCGTTTCTCAAATTTATGATCCGTTAGGATTGCGTTGTCCGACAATCACTCGAGCGAAAATTATACTCCAACAATTATGGCAGTTGAAAGTGGATTGGGATGAATCTCTTCCACTTCATTTGCATACTACTTGGATGCAGTACAAAAAACAAATGGATGAGATGAGTCTAATTTCGGTTCCGAGACATGTAATGTGCGATCAACCTCAACGCATCGAACTCCACGGATTCTGCGATGCGTCAGAAGCAGCTTACGGGGCATGCATCTACATACGAAGCTTCAGTCAGTCGAGGCAAGTAGTATCGAGACTACTATGTGCAAAATCCAGAGTGGCACCGCTCAAGAACCTCACATTGCCTCGGCTTGAGTTGTGTGGAGCAGTTTTGCTGGCTCAACTCGGGTGGACCGTACAACAAGCATTATCCGTTCAATTTGATCATATCCAGTACTGGAGTGACTCAACAATAGTGCTCTCTTGGATCAACCACAATTCTAGAGAGTTACAAACGTTCGTAGCCAACAGAGTTTCAACCATTCAACAACTAATATCAGGAGTTCAATGGGCACATGTTCGGTCAAAGGAAAATCCCGCAGACCTCATATCGCGAGGAACAACGCCTCAGAATCTCAAAAATCTAAACTTGTGGTGGTCCGGACCAGATTGGCTCTTGGAAGATTGTCAGGATTGGCCGGCTGAAACTTATACAAAGGTATCTCCAATTCCAGAATTAAAGAAACAAACAGTAATCGCTTACTGTGACTCATCGAGCCGCGAAATCTTCACGAGATTTTCATCGCTTTCACGATTGAAGAGAGTCACAGCTTATTGCATGCGATTCAAAAATAATACATTGATGAAGCAAACACGAAAAACAGGGCACCTGTCCATTGAGGAATTGAACAATGCCATGCTGGTATTGATACGAATGGTTCAAGCAGTCGAATTCGCGACTGAGTTATCCGACCTCCAAGAAAATCGGGCAGTACAGGGAAAAAGCAAACTCATCGCGTTAAACCCTTTCATTGACAAGACAAAAATTATCCGCGTCGGGGGTAGATTACGTCATTCCGATCTTGATTTCTCAAAGCAACACCCGATAGTGTTACCAGCGAATCATCCGTTGACTGAACTAATTATTCGAGATTGTCACCTTAAGCATATGCATGTTGGACCTCAAGGTCTACTAACTCATTTACGTAGCATGTATTGGCCATTATCGGGGCGGAGGGTAATCCGACTAGTATTACGAAAGTGCGTAGCATGCTTCCGCGTACGTCCGAAAAGTCAAACTCAATTAATGGGAGATCTACCCAAGGAGCGTGTCACGCCGGCCCGAGCGTTTATCAATTCCGGAGTAGATTACGCCGGACCATTTTCTATTAAACTATCGCGAAATAAAACCGGAAAGGCGTATCTATGTATATTTGTATGTCTCACAACAAAAGCGACGCATTTAGAAATAGTCAGCGATTTGACTACCACTGCATTCCTCAATGCATTAAAGCGATTCGTAGCGAGATGAGGTCGATGCGCAAATTTGTTTTTCGACAACGGCACCAATTTCGTAGGTGCAAGCAATCAGCTTCGGGAATTGACGAAAATGATAAGTAATGATCATGTCGACCGATTTTTAACAGAGCAAGCAATGCAATGGCATTTTATACCTGCTAACTCGCCTCATATGGGCGGGATATGGGAAGCGGCCGTACGTTCAGCAAAAACACACATGAAGCGTGTTGTCGGCAACAATTTATTAACATTCGAAGAACTTAGTACCATCTTTGCACAAATTGAGGCCGTACTAAATTCGCAACCGTTATGTCCTCTTTCAAACGATCCTCAGGATTATGAAGTGCTTACACCGGGACATTTTATCATCGGCGAACAAATTAACTCCTTCCCAGAGCCCGACTTAACAGAAATATCTACAAACAGGTTAACACGATTTCAATTGTTGTCGCAGATGCGTCAAAACTTCTGGAAACGTTGGGTCAGCGAGTACTTAACGCAACTTCAGAATCGGTACAAGTGGCAGAAACCAAATTATGATAATATTAAGATCGGTACGTTAGTGCTATTAAAAGACAATGACCTTCCACCCTTGAAGTGGCGCATGGCGAGAATAATTGAACTCCATACTGGCTCCGACGGCAATGTCCGTGTTGTTAGTGTACAAACACCTACGGGAGTTACGAAGCGTACCATTCACAAAATTTGTGTGCTTCCTACCGAGGATTAAGCAAGTTTTTTTTTCTTTCTTTTTATCGTCTATTATATCGGCGTTTTTAATTTAAATTAAATTTAAGTGTTTATTCGAGCATAATAAAGTTTTAAGTCTATGCGTTATGTTGATAGTTATTAAGTTATCCATTGTATGTGATACATGTCAGTATGTAATAGTGCTCATAATTATTAGCGAATAAGTTAAAAGGCTAAGCCTCTCAAGGCCGGCAGGATGTTACGTCCGTGTTTTATAGAGGAAAGTAACGTTATCGACCTAAGACTATTGACTTGTTATCGACCTAAGACGATTGATGAGAGCGCCACCGATTACTGACAGGAGCGCTGCAACGTTTTCAATGCGCAAGGAAACTCAAGAAAAATGTACGATTACGATTCGAACATGGCGGCGTAACACAAGTCATTGTAATCCTGCAATAAAGAAAATAAGTGAAGAAGAGTCAAATAATCGCATATCTTCTCATTAAACACTAATAAAAACGTAATTTTTGAAAAAAATGATTGAATGATTGAAATTATTTATATATTTTGCAGATACACAATTTAGAAGTAATTGATCAAAATGGTGTTCAATTGGGAGGAGGAAATACCATAAAACGATAATAATACAAAGATATTAGAGAAATCCGAGTACATTGAAAGTTCTTGATGCCAGTGCTAAAATGTTGGATGTGACTAGTGCAAAGCTTGTCGACAATAATGTTGCTCTAAATAAAAGTGGTGTCAAAATAGTTGACAACAACGCAGTAGTACATTACAATAATAAAAGTACATGAATTTCTCAAGGTAATGCAATACAACTGACAATTTCGACGTTAGAAAACAAACTGATATATGATTGAAGGTGCCAGTTCAAAGTGAACATTCATAAAATGTATATCCTTTAGTTGCGTATATACGTAATAATAATTTAACAACACATGCACACTAGATGTTTATAATAGTAATATTAAATCATAGAGATAGTAGTACTAGAGTACGCATTGTCGGAAATTTGAGGAGTGGTGGTAATTCTATCTAGAAAAGGACGCACTCATTTGGAACTGTTTCGTTCTCTCTCGTTTCGCGCATGCGTATAGTCGTATACTCTGAGAGAGGGGATCGAAAGAAAGGGCGGAATCCATAAACGTTGCTTAAGATTCAAACTGGTCTTGAGCTAGTGCTTAAGACCATAATTAATTCATAGATATTGCTTAAGACCAAGTCTGAAGCTAAGGGCGGAATACATAGACGTTGCTTAAGATCTGTCTTGAGATAGTCTTCGTCAAGATCGACTTAGGGTCCAAAACTAGCTTAAGAATGCCTTACATGCATAAATGTATCTTGAAAACTCGAGTTTGAGCTTGAGACTGCCTTAACAAAGCTCATGCTTAAGTACTCGGCTTCGTCAGGCTTTGTTAAGGCAGTCTTAAGTTTAAACTCGAGTTCTCCAACATCGGAAACATTCGGGATTCTCTAGAATCTGTCCAATGACAATTTATTTACAAGTATAATACGTAACGCGCGGAATTATATCGGATTTGGAAAAGCAAGTATTCTTTGATATTCTAAAAGACTATAAACATGTGATTGAATCAAAAGGTACAAATTCCTCTACATTGAAAGAAAAAGCAGAGGCTTGGTTCACTATTACGAAGACATACAATGATTCATCTTTAATTTGTACTAAGATATTAAATTTATTTTCCTATTTTTACACTATATATGATTATACATATACATATATATTTTTAATAAGCAATGTTTTTATAGTGTTTTTATGTCTTTATGTTTTTCTAATTTAAAACAGCAAACTAAGAATATATTAACAACTGAAAGGCAATCAAGATTTCTCACTGGAGGAGGATCAGAAAAAAATGTAGACGAAGTTGATCCAAACATTTTAGATATTGTTCTATAATGTGCGCTTATCTAAAATGTATAATAAATAATTAATATCTTAATTGTAAATATTATAGATTTAAAAGTTATATTATATAAGTATATTGTATATGTTTATAATACACATTATATATAATTAACTTGAAACTACTTATGATCAAGTGTAAAAATATATAAATCAAATGCCTAGTCACAGAGTCTCAATAAGAAATATGTTCGGACAAAGTATTGAACTATACTAAAAATTTCTTATTGTTTGAATGTGAGGTATTTTTAGGTTAGTTCACTCAATGACAGATATACAAATATTTGTAGTAATTCTACCATAATTATATGCTTTTCCGTTTCCTTTTCTCTAAAAATATGAAAAAATAAATAGAAGAATATTAATACACACACAAATAAAAACTAAATACTATACTTTTTATTTCAAGACCGTCTTAAGTCCATGATTTACTGGACTCGATAAAGACTAGCTCAAGATCGGGCTTAAGCAATGACTATGCATCTAATAATCTTGAGTCACACTTAAGATTTCACTATGGAATGAGATTTTCTTAGTTAAGCATGGTCCCAAGTCTTAAGCGGGGAGCACAGATTTTTGCATAACGCATAATACATATACATAAAGAATTTGATTGGTCCATTGACTCATGCATAAAAAATGGGCCAATGAAATTCCTTATGCACATGCTTTATGCATTATGCAAAAGTCTGTGCTCCCCGCTTTAGCTTCAGACTTGGTCTTAAGCAATATCTATGAATCAATTGTGGTCTTAAGCACTAATTCAAGACCAGTTTGAATCTTAAGCAACGTCTATGGATTCTGCCCTTTCTTTCGATCCCCTCTCTCAGAGTATATGGCTATACGCATGCGCGAAACGAGAGAGAACGAAAAGGCCCAAATTAAAGACCTATAATGAAAGATGCGCCAACTGTCCCCCACCACTACTTCTGTCCGACATCTTGTACCCATACGTAACCTAACCCTTTCGTAATGATCATGTCAACAAAGTGGAGTTGGAGTATCAGAAGAAGAATCAGAGATGTTGCAAACTCTACAGAGGGAATGTACGATCGCATCCGAAATCATCAGATATTTGAAATTGAAAAATAAAATACTTAAGAGCATTAAAATAATCCTACGAAATGAATCGAATGAAAAAGGCAATACATTTGATGGAACATATGATTGAATATAACAAATAAAAAAATAATTATACATGTTTATATATTTGAATATTGATGATTAATAAAATTTTCATATATTTGAGCAATTAGTGTCATTTTTAGCTTTAAATTTTATTTGAATCTAAACATTGAATGTTAAAATATTTAGAATAAAATAAATGTACTTAGTTAGGAATAATCACGAAGTACTAAACTCAAATTGAATTTTGACTGTGTAGTATATATCTAGTTGTTCGTGGTTGTTTGAATCGCTGCTTCGATCTCGACTGAGATCTCAAATGACGGAATGGATTTGTGGACTGGAAGATTGAGACCACTGAGTCCTCTTTTAACTTGTTGTATGCAAGCTTTATTCACAAGTAAACGAAGTGTTAGTCGCGTGGCACGGCGAGAGAGACGATTAACTGCTGTTAATACGCCGAGACTCATACACGACGGTAGCCGTGATGAGACGTACAAAAGTAACGAGTCGCGGTAGCGAACACGTAGAAAGAAAGCTGCTGCTTTCAACGAGTAATTGAGAGCACGACTTGACACGGCAAGTACTGAATTGTGTCTGAGGGGAGAATCGCGCTGCGCGATTAGCGCGACGAATCGGCAGGACGACAGCGACATCGGTATCCAAATATGCGGCTAAATTGTAGTAATGATATTCGCAAGATGGCGCGGTGAGTGCGACGAAAGATTCGGACAGAATCGATGGATGGCGCAATCGATCCTTTATTCGGCTTTTGTAGCGCGAAACTTATCCTATTCCGGAACATACCGCCCGCCTCGGCTAGACTAGCCGAAACACGATTATTCGATGCCGCCCGCCGTGCCAATCGAGTTTAAAACTATATGATACATGACGCTTTACACTTACTTAGATTTAGAAAGATATGAAACATACATAGAAATATTTACATAGAGAGGTATACGAGAATATGAACTTATTATACAGTAAGTTCGAGCGAACGGAGTTCGATCAATGAATGCCACGAAAGGAAATCGATCATGTGGACGTTTCGTTTAAATCAACGGGTAAGAAACATAGTTTCACTATGGAACGTTTATACGTCGATTTTGACGTTTTCACAGTGACGACGCGCGTTAGTCCGTCGTCTCCGGTGTGGCATTCAATGATACGACCGAGTTCCCACTTGCACGGTGGTGCAAGGGGATCGCGCAAAAGAACTAGGCGTCCGACTCGGGCGAGTTTTTGAGCGACGCGCCATTTTGAGCGCTGTTGTAATCCGGTTAAATAATCATTTGACCATGCTTTCCAAATAACTTCGCTTTTTTGCTGCACGAGTTGCCAGCGAGTCAGGCGCGTTTCTTTTGTTTCTAGTAGCGTAGGAGATGGCGGCGTTGTGAGAGCGCTACCAATTAAGAAATGACCCGGTGTCAGACATGAATAATCATCAAGATTATCTGACATCGGAGCTATCGGACGTGAGTTGAGGCACGCTTCGATTTGATAGAGCAGCGTCGTAAGCTCTTCGAATGTCAGCGTGTGTGAACCGATAACGCGTTTGAGATGATATTTGACGCTGCGAACGCCGGCTTCCCATAGGCCTCCGAAGTGAGGCGCGGAAGGGGGAATGAAGTGCCAACGGACACCGTCGCACGACAGTTTGCTTCGCAAGTTTGAATCTTGTTTTGCTGCATGAATTGCAGCTTTCAATTCGCGATCAGCTCCGCGAAAATTCTTTGCGTTATCGGAATATAAATCGGTCGGCATCCCGCGCCGAGAGCAGAAGCGCGCGTATGCTGCGAGAAACGCGGCGGTAGTATAATCGCTGACTAAATCGAGATGTATTGCGCGCGTCGTCATACAGACGAATACGGCAATGTAGGCCTTCTGAGATTTGTATCCACGGCCTGAATTTAATCTGACAGGAACGGGCCCGGCATAGTCAAGTCCGCAATGTAAGAATGCGCGATCGACTTGTCGAATGCGCATTGCCGGGAGATCGCCCATGAGTTCACTGGGGATAACCGCCTTTTCGCGCGTGCAAGTAATGCAACGATACAAGACGGCTCGCACAGTTTGACGAGCGCGAAGAATCCAAAATTCTTCGCGTAAAACACATAATGTTAGTTGCGTGCCCGCGTGGAGCGAACGCAGATGAGCGTGTTGAATTATCAACGTAACGAGTGGATGTGCTGCTAGAATGAGAGGACATTTAGCGTTATATGAAAGGTCGGATTTTCGTAATCGACCGCCTACGCGAATTAAATCATCGTCATCCAAGAATGGATTAAGTGAGATTAGTTTGCTAGTTTTCGCTACGGGTTTCGAATTTTTTAATCGACGCACATCATCGAGAAAAAGATTTTGTTGAATGACGCGTAACCAAAATAGTCGCGCGTGTTTGTATTCGTCCACCGAAATTATATCGGATGGAATAGAATCGGATTCGTCGTTTGACGACCGCTTTTTGTATATACGATTTCGAAGCTTATTAATAAAGCGGATTAGATAGGCCGTTATGCGAAGAAGCTTCGGCCATGAAGAATAGCGGGAAGCTAAGTCCCATTGAGATTCGATATCGAGAGTTTGTACGACGAGGGTCGAACGTTTTTCGAGCGAGGTGTCGTGATCTTGCCGAGATTCATTCGGCCACATACTTGAAGGAAGCTTGAGCCACTCGGGGCCTTGCCACCACAGTGAGCTCTCCGCGAACGAGGAAGCGGTAACTCCGCGTGATGCTAGATCCGCGGGATTCTGATGAGTCGGAACATGATGCCACGTGGCATCAGGTATTAGAGTTTGCACATCGTGCACTCGATGCGCGACAAACGTTTTCCATCGAGATGGAGATTGGCGTAGCCAAGAGAGAGTGACGGTTGAATCCGTCCAGCAATGACATGGAATTGTCGAAAGTTCTAATGTCGTTCTGGCAAACGACATTGTTCGTGCTAAAAGCGCAGCAGCGCATAGTTCGAGTCTTGGAATTGTCAAGGGCTTAAGAGGCGCGACTTTTGATTTTGCTATTAATAGCGAAACAGTAACTGATCCCATGAGCGAGATCACTTTAAGATATATGACAGCGGCGTATGCGACGGACGATGCGTCAGCGAAGCCGTGAAGCTCGCAGTGACTTGTGTCGGAACCGAAGGCTGTCCATCGTGGCAAAGAGATATTACGTAGTTTAATTAGCTGCGTGTGATAATTGTGCCATTTTTTCATGAGAGGGGGTGGAATTGGATCATCCCACGAACACTTAGTAGCCCATAATTGTTGCATGATAATTTTAGCAGTAATTATGACCGGAGCAAGCCACCCGAGCGGGTCAAATAATTTTGCTATAGTAGACAGAATTTTCCGTTTAGAATCTGGGATCGACGTGGTAACTTCGACTGAAAATTGGAATGTATCGGTAGCAGAGAGCCACGTGACGCCTAAGACTTTGAAGCTTTCGTCGCTTTGCAGAATTTTGCCTTGACTGAGACTCTTTTCATTGACCGGTAGTTGAGTAACGTAGGGCAGTTGCTTGCCCACTTACGGAGGAGGAATCCACCTTTTTGTAACATTGAAATTAATTGGTTGCGGATTTGCCTTGCAAGCGGCTTATCATCCGCGCCGAAGATGCAATCATCTACATAGATTTGATTGCGTAAAACTGATTGAGCAAGAGGAAATTGAGCGCCTTCGTCTTGCGTCAATTGCTGAATCGTGCGAAGAGCGAGGTATGGAGCACACGCCATACCGTAAGTAACAGTAAGCAAGCGGTAGTCTTGCACCGCTTCGGATGATGAAGAGCGCCATAAGATGCGCTGATAATCTTGATCTCGCGGATCGACTTGAATCTGCCTATACATTTTTGCGATATCGGCAGTGAAAACATAACGATGTTGTCGCCATCGAAGAATTACCGAACGAAGGTCGTTTTGTAACTTAGGACCGATCATGAGATGATCGTTAAGTGAAGAGCCGTTCGATGTCGACTGAGATGCATTGAACACGACGCGCAACCGCGTGGTGCTGCTATGCTCGCGAATCACCGCATGATGCGGGATATAAACTGATTGTAAAGCAGAGACGGGTTCGTCTACTCTCTTCATATGACCGAGATTTTCGTATTCCAGTAGGAACTCTCGATATTCGGATGTGATATCCCTTTTATTTTGAAGACGGCCTTCAAGCCGTGAAAGAAGTGATGAGGCGATGTGACGAGATTCGCCTATTGCTATCGGAGGATTGGCTTTGAACGGTAGCCGTACGACGTACCGTCCATTAGAGTCACGAGAATGAGTTGTTCGGAAATGTTCCTCACAACGTTGTTCCTCAGGAGTGAGGTATGATACTTGCGGAAGTTTTTCGACTTCCCAGAACTGACAAATTTCGTCATCGAGATTGTCGTGCAACGTGGTATGATTAACTGTCACGTTAGACATATTTGAAGACGAACTCGTCGAAATCGGACCAGACATGATCCAGCCGAAAATGGAATTCTG
>NW_017280214.1:115623-125671 GCF_001594065.2 Cyphomyrmex costatus | reverse complement strand
CGAAGAACTCACCTGAATCCGCGCGGTAGCTAAGAGAACACGAGATTTGTCAAATGTTGTTTTCGTAATTAAATGTGAAACGACGTTGTTTTCATTTGACGTATTCGTTTCGTTGGATTCAAGGGAATTCTCGGTCGCGCTTGATGTCGTCGCTTCGTGAAGCATCGTATGATGCCTTTGTTGGCATTGACGACAGTTATGTTTACTCGGACATGTGTTCGCGAAATGTCGAGCGCTTAAACAGTTGAGACATCGTTTAAATTTGACAATAAGATCGCGACGCTCGTTAACCTGTTTCTTCTTGAAATCAGGACATACTGACAAGAGATGATCTTGTTTACAAAGCGGACAATGAGCTCCGGTAGCGGTCGTCGTGTGACTTTGCACGGACGACTTGCTCGGTTTTGTTTTGACCGTACTGGTCGTTGGAATATTCTCGAACGCTCGAATTCGCGATGCGAGAAAGTTATGAAGATCCGTATACGACGGATATTCCGTTTTATCGCCTAAATGTAATTCCCATGCTTTACGCGTGGCTTTATTTAATTTTTGCACGACTAGATAGACGAGCAAATCGTCCCACCACTCAACTGGACGACCGAGATTTTTTAACGCTTGAATTGACATATTAGCTTTATCTCGAAGCGACATAAGATCCTGCGCGGAATCGGTATTAACGGCCGGTAGCGTATGAAGCGTATGAATATGTTCCGACACTAATCGACGTTTATCATCGTAACGCGCGAGCAGTACATTCCACGCGATTTTAAAATTAGCTTCGGTCAAAGGGAGATTACGCAACGCGTCGCGTGCTTCGTCCTTTAAACATGAATAAAGGTATTGCAAGCGCGTAACATTCGACAACTCGGCATGATCGATAATCATGGAGCGGAATTGATCGCGAAACGTTTCCCATTCCCGTAAATCGCCGGAGAATTTCGGCAAATTAATGCGCGGCAATGTAAGAGTTTTTTCGGATTTCTGTGATTGACTCACGGATAACCCTGGACTTGATGGCGCTTGATCTGCTTCGAGAGAGGCGAGGGCGTCGGAGATGTAGTCCGATGCTGCGAGATAGGCGTCCTCCAATTCGATGTAGACATCCTCCTTGAAGTATTTCTCGGTATCCTTTTGTTCCTTGGTGGCGACTTTGAGCAGTTGTGCGTGCAGGAGCTCGCATCGAGCGTAAGTCTCCTTGAGAGTTTGAAGGCGATTCCGAACTATGCCGTACGTGTGATTTGCACGGCCGATCTTCTTAAAGTTTTCCAATGCGCGTGTGACAGAGCGCATAGCTAATCGCTGCTGCGATAGTAATTCTTCCATAATGAGTTTGAGAGGTTTCCGTAACTTGGTATGCTCGAAACGGAAATCTTGCGATGTGCCACGTCACTTACGTTCACGAAAGTGAACGAAGAGTCACAATGTCCCTTGTTGTTTATCCGCCACGAATCCGGCTCGAAGGACCAGAATGTTCGTGGTTGTTTGAATCGCTGCTTCGATCTCGACTGAGATCTCAAATGACGGAATGGATTTGTGGACTGGAAGATTGAGACCACTGAGCACTCCTCTTTTAACTTGTTGTATGCAAGCTTTATTCACAAGTAAACGAAGTGTTAGTCGCGTGGCACGGCGAGAGAGACGATTAACTGCTGTTAATACGCCGAGACTCATACACGACGGTAGCCGTGATGAGACGTACAAAAGTAACGAGTCGCGGTAGCGAACACGTAGAAAGAAAGCTGCTGCTTTCGACGAGTAATTGAGAGCACGACTTGACACGGCAAGTACTGAATTGTGTCTGAGGGGAGAATCGCGCTGCGCGATTAGCGCGACGAATCGGCAGGACGACAGCGACATCGGTATCCAAATATGCGGCTAAATTGTAGTAATGATATTCGCAAGACGGCGCGGTGAGTGCGACGAAAGATTCGGACAGAATCGATGGATGGCGCAATCGATCCTTTATTCGGCTTTTGTAGCGCGAAACTTATCCTATTCCGGAACACTAGTAATTAAACATGTACAACAGAACTCTATTTTTTAATTTATTATTTATTTCATATGCACGTACAGATTCAATTTTCAGTGATATGAGTATAATAGACTTCTGGATTTCAATACATGCTGAAAACAATATTAAACATTGAACTAAAATAATAACAATATGTTAATGACAGTATACATATATGTATATCAATCTGCATAACAAATTACATATATCAGTGAATAATTACGTACGCAATACAACAAAATAATATATATTAAGAGTATAACAACTATTTTATATAAATATCAACATTTTTTATAAAAATGTCTCAGTTGCGCTCTTCGTTCTATCACATTCATATAAAATCTATATTAAGAAACAAAAATAAATAGTTTTAAATATTTAAATAAATATAATTAAAATAACCAAGTAATAAGTCTATGAATGTGTAAAAAAAAAAACAAATGAAATTAACTCTAGCAAAAAGAACAATGTGTGTGTGTGTGTGTGTGTGATGTGATATACAATATTCATATTAATTTTAGAGTTCTACAGAACTCTAATATACAAAAGTTAAAGTAATATATGTATATGTAAGGTAATGACAACACAGAAACACAAACTGTATAACCTTATATTGAAACTAACGATTATAAAATTAAATATATTGAAATGAAATAAAACAGACATAAACTAATTCTACATTATCATAATATTACATATTTCATAAAACAAGACCATACTTCGCAATTTTTACCTACATATTTTTATAACCATTACGTAACAGGCTCTCATCTTCTCACCTAGCTTGGCAGCGTCAGGCAGGTAAGGTTGGCACGGGTACGCAATGGCGGACCAATCACGGGCCGTTCGCGGTTGGCGCATCTTTCATTATAGGTCTTTAGGCCCAAATGAGTGCGTCCTTTTCTAGATAGGATTACCCCCACTCCTACAATGCGTACTCTAGTACTACTATCTCTATGTATTAAATCATTATTATTATTACGTATATATGCCACAAAAGAATATACACTTTATGTATGTTTACTTGAACTGGCACCTTCAATTATATAATATATGAGTCATTTTTCATGGTAATATGTATCTAGGTGAGAGATAGAAATAACAGTTTTTTAGATTTCTTATTGCCTTTTCTTTTCAGGACTTTCCCTTCAATAAACCTGAAGATAAAATACAGCACAAAGAATCAATTCTCTTATAATAATAAAGATAAAACTTATTTGATACAGTTACTCAAAACATAAAATTACTTGGTTTTAGTATTGAAATCTTTAAAACTTTAAATAATTATCTAATAATGAAATATATTATCATGGAAAGTAACTGATATATTATTGAAGGTGGCAGTTCAAAGTGAACATTCATAAAATGTATATACTTTTCATGCATATGTACAGGGTGTTTCCGATACATACACATCATTATGTCGTGTTACCTATCTGATTATCGGTAGGGGCATGCTTATCCGCAGGAATCTGCTTATCTACATAGTAATAAGAATAAGATTAGATCGCAATTCCGGCGGGAAATAAGACAAGATAAAATGTATTTCATAAGTATACGTTTACAAATTATTATTCTAATTAGTAATTAATATCGTGATTGTTCTGATAATCAAATACGCTAATAAACGTAATAAGTGTTTTGGTATAATGTTATTAAGAAATTGATTAACAGAACAATCGTTCCTCACAATATTAATTATGAATTAGAATAATATTTTGAAAATGTATACTTATGAAGATACACGTGATTGAAAACTATAACTCACACATGTGCTTCAAAATCTTGAATCAAATATAGTGTTCTAGGTGAAAGATCAAAATAACAGTTTTTTATATTTCAAAACTGTTATGAAGATACACGTGATTGAAAACTGGTTAACTCATACACATGAGAGCTCCAAAATCTTGAATCAAATATAGTGGTCTAGGTGAGAGAACAGAATAACAGTTTTTTATATTTCAAAAATGAATCACAAAAGATCAGCATTAATTTTAAAGAATTCTTATTAAATTGTCTTACCATATTGTCTACTTTAACGTAATACGTTTTATTATTGGAAGATAATGAAATGGCAAAAAATCTTGGCATACATAATGAGGTATTCAAGTTTTAGACGTAAAGTTGGGAACTGTTGGTGTATGTTTACTTTGAACTGGCACCTTCAGTAATATATGAGTCATTTTTCATGGTAATATGTATAATAGTATTTTTTATATACATTGTGACCGTACTTGTGAGTGCCGGCACAACTTCGTCGCGTCCTCCAAGAGAAATTTAATGATGCGAAAGCTCTTATTAGAGATTAACAATACTTACTGGAGCAATAGTGCGGTTCGTCAATAATTCTCGCGTGATTCGAAATTTTACAAAAGTTAACGAGTTACCTCGCTCAGCAAAGATCTTAGTCGCTATCAAAAATTCGTTGGGCGCCAGGCACGAGAGAGCGTGCCACTGTTCGCACAAATGTTAGATAAATTGCTCGGACAAAGAAATTATAGATTACGCGGATTCTCGCGACGGACTAAACAACTAGCTCAGCCAACGGAATTGGCAGAGGGGAGTGGTTCGCGGTAAACGGGAAAATTGTCGGAGAAAGATAGAGAGGCTGAAATAAAGACACAATAATTAAGAGTTAATAATAGAGAGGAATCAATATATTTTTCACAGACTGTACTTTGATGACAACTAACGGACGTTACAGTTTGACCTTCCGCGCTCTAGTTCGCCGTGCCATAACAATGAATCTCTTAACTCGCTGTCGGCAACACGAAGTAAATTTGATAAGAATTCGGCAACGGGAATAAACGAACAAGTCTAAATTTTACAGCGTTGACAAGAAATTACTTCGTGAAATAATCGTAACATATGATATGAAGCTAGCCGACAACGATTATACAACGTGCAGTAACGCCAGTCTCGACTTTAAAGAATTCTCGGAAATTAACAAATATACAAGTGACTTGGCGGCAATAAGGGCGAGCGACGACAGTAATTATACACTTTCAAATTGGAGCATTTGAACGGAGAGCACGTATTCACGGCAACAATAACTTAAAACGCCTTTAGGCGACCGATCTGGTATCGGCAACGAAATATCGGAATAAAGCCTAACGTGTGCTCCGCTCGAGACGCACTTCACACCTCGCGAACGGTGGTTTTACACAATTTATACGATAACGCTCGCCTCACCACTGGATGCTTCCTCGTCGATCCTTCCCTTCCGGTAATTTTCTAATCTCTCCGGCAACGGCAAAGTATTCGAGAGTTAGCTCGGTACAGCTACGAAGATCCTGCGTCCTCCTCACACAGGCTCGATTACCGCGCAAGTGGAAATCTGGAGCATTCGCGGATCCACGTTAGGCCGCTAGGCCCCTCTCCTATCGGGCTGCTCTTTATTCTAATTGGCTTGTTGCTGTCGCGCAACCCCACGACTAATCACAGCGAGTCCTGCGGGTCGCGTACACTCACAGAAAAGATTTCTGTATTCAATGCTAATACTCTAAGATCTAGAATTAAATAAGATCGACATAGACCCAATCGTATATAGTTTTCAGAGTAGACTATTTTAATCTTGAATGAAAAATTCTAATATTTAGAATGAAGTATTCTTAATGTTAGCTCATTAATTTTCTTAATAGAAAAATTTTATTTCGACATAATATTCTTTATTTAAACATTCTTATTCTATTGTTGCGGAAGGAATTTTATTTATATTTTTACGAAAAACTGAGTTCAGTCGGGATTCGAACTAGGGATCTCTCGTTCTGCGTCTCTCTGCCTTTTACCTAACGCGCTACACCACGAGAACTTCGCTGTTTTGATGTTGTAACATTGCGTATATAACTGAATAGACTTATTCTAAATGTAAGAATATATTTTCTAAATTCATACGTGTGTTATACTTGTTCCAAGATAAGATGTCGATCTTATTTTATTCGAGGATGTAGAATCAAATTATCGATTTCATTTTAAAATAATCTTAATTTTATAATATATAGGGTTGACTAAAGATGAAGTATGTCAAGAACATTTTTTTCCTCAGTATTAGAAATTCTTTCTGTGAGTGTATCCTTTGAATCTCTGGCGCGCTTTTCCAAATTAGCTAGCCGAGGCTTTCCGTCTTGATCAGTGGTCTTCTATCGCTCTCCTCAGAAGAGGAGGCGGCTGCCACTGTTCGAGCCGTGCTGAGACGGTCCCTTAGTACGTCTCTCTCCGAGGCGTCTGCAATAAAGGTGCGACAATCACCAAATAATATCAAAATTAGCAGAGGTTACAAAACAATACGACCTGCGTGTACCGCGCTCCTTGAGGACACAATCGGGATCTTCTTCGGTGGTTTCTTGCTTCCTCCACGACGTTTTCTTTCTTCCTTCCGTGAGTGAGGCGGCAACATTACACGAATCTAAGATAACCACCGCTCACGCTCAAATGTGACTAAAAATCGTTATTGCAAAATCTGAAAATAACTAAATATTGTATACAAAAACAAAAAAATTACAAATTTGGCACGCTCGCTTGTGCCCTCGCCCTTCGAGCTTAGAGGACACAGGATCTCCGTGCCAATGCACTCACGAGTGACGGACACAAAATGCCATTTCATCAACATATTCATTTCCATTTCATTACCTTTCAATAATAATATAAAAAACTATTATAGTTTGATCTCTCACCTAGAACACTATATTTGATTCAAGATTTTAGAGTGTAAGTTAACTAGTTTTCAATCACGTATATTTTCAAAAGTATACGTTTACAAATTATTATTCTAATCAATAATTAATATCGTGATTGTTCTGATAATCAAATACGCTAATAAACGTAATAAGTGTTTTGGTATAATATGTTATTAAGAAATTGATTAACAGAACAATCGTTCCTCACAATATTAATTATGAATTAGAATAATATTTTGAAAATGTATACTTATCCCATAAAAAACCTTTTTTTAAAAAAAGAAAAAAACATACGCCAAGTGCATATAAAAGATACTGAACTTCTTGATCAAAAACAGATATGAGATAAATATAATTGACCAAGTGTCTTCTTCATTACGCCAGTCACATAAGACAGACCGAAAGTGACTATAATTGTCAACTGGATTATAGTGAAGAAAAAACTTGGCGTGCCCGGGTCGCATTAATTGTAAACAGTATTCAGTGAAAACATTATTTCAACATAGTATTTGCATTATAAATTAAAATATAAAAATAACAGACATATGTATACAGATATATACGTATAATATATACGTATAATATACACGTATAATATAGTGATATAATTAGTATCATCATTCACTATATAGTGATATAATTTGTGGGACATGAAAATATATTCACAACTAAGTATTATAATATGTTCAGTAAGCAATTATTAACATCTTTTCTTTGTTGAATTGTTTTCGCATATATTGTGTATACTGCAGAATATTGCGATAGAACCAAGGTTCTAGAATATTGCGTTTTAATGCGACCCGGGCACGCCAAGTTTTTTCTTCACTATAATCCAGTTGACAATTATAGTCACTTTCGGTCTGTCTTATGTGACTGGCGTAATGAAGAATACACTTGGTCAATTATATTTATCTCATATCTGTTTTTGATCAAGAAGTTCAGTATCTTTTATATGCACTTGGCGTATGTTTTTTTCTTTTTTTAAAAAAAGGTTTTTTTTTGGGATTTCACTGCTTTTTGTTAATTATGAAAACGTGATAATAATGTAGGAAATTTAAATCCTCTAAAAATAAATACAGATTCTGTTTCTAAAATAGTTATTTTGTAAATTTCTATTTATTTAATATTAAAGATGTACTCGTATTGTATTTATTGACACTTAATTATACTTAAGTTTATTTGTACTTAATTTAGATTTGTTCTAAGAAAAATATATACGCGCTCTTTGCATTTCGTGGCCACTTACATACTTCAACTTTTAAATCATTTATGGATGTCCATTTTGTACCTTTAGCTCGCAATAAATTTGTGTAATGTCCTTCGTCTATATTTTTACCATGATGAAGAATCGCACTATTAACTTTATAAATATTATCACCGATACAAATTTTTGACGAAGGTATGGATTTAATATTAAGATTTGTAATCTTTATAACTTCTTCATTATTAACTTTAAATAATAATAATTGAATAATAAGTACACGTTTGGTCGTTGTTATACTAGTCTTTTCAAGTAAAGCAGTTGAATTACAATTACATGTATGTGTCACACGTACGATTGAAAAATACATGTATGTGTCACACGTACGTCTGAACATAACTGAAACGTACCCTTTTCGGGACTCGGTCTCTAGATCTCGGTATCGGCTGCACCAATTTTATTCGGACTGGTCGCAATCGAAAGATACCGATGACATTATATAATAAAAGTGTTTTTAGATTTTTGATTGTGCTTTTAAATTCTGAGTAATTTTAATCTAAAGTTTCAAGATGTGAAAACTCGAGATAAAGCTAGTGGTAGCGTCGTGAATTTGACATCGACATGAACATATACACGCATCAAGTATCATGTCATCATGTCAAACGGTTATATTTTTATTTTATGCACTTGGCGTCGCGACGCTACCGCGTCGCTTGATATGTTTATAATGTTTATTATTAATGATTATTATTGTTATATGTCTCTCTCTCTCTCTCTCTCTCTCTCTCTCTCTCTCTCTCTCTCTCTCTCTCTCTCTCAATTTATTTTATTATTTATTTATTTATTTAAATAATTAATATTTTAAGTTATTTATTTTATTATTATTAATTTATTATCATTTATTTATTTATTTATTTATTTTAATTTTTATTTATTAATTTATTTATTATTATTTAACATACATGTGTTATTATTATTACATATGTACATACATGTGTTATACACATATGTATGTTATTACACATGTGACTGTTTTTTGAATGTAGACATTGTGAACAGCAGCCTAATGGACAAAACGCTTTACATGTATGTGTCACACGTACGATTGAAAAATACATGTATGTGTCACACGTACGTCTAAACATAACTGAAACGTACCCTTTTCTGGACTCGGTCTTTAGATCTCGGTATCGGCTGCACCAATTTTATTCGGACTGGTAGCAATCGAAAGATACCGATGACATTATATAATAAAAGTGTTTTTAGATTTTTGATTGTGCTTTTAAATTCTGAGTAATTTTAATCTAAAGTTTCAAGATGTGAAAATTCGAGATAAAGCTAGTGGTAGCGTCGTGAATTTGACATCGACATGAACATATCCACGCATCAAGTATCATGTCATCATGTCAAACGGTTATATTTTTATTTTATGCACTTGGCGTCGCGACGCTACCGCGTCGCTTGATAAAGATACACGTGATTGAAAACTATAACTCATACACATGTGCTTCAAAATCTTGAATCAAATATAGTGTTCTAGGTGAGAGATCGAAATAACAGCCTCTTATATTTCAAAAATAAATCACAAAAGATCAGTATTAATTTCAAAAGAATTCTTATTAAATTATCTTACATATTGTCTACTTTAGCGTAATACATTTTAAAAACAAATAATATAGAGAAAGAGGGCAATGAGCCAATAATATCGTTAAAATCTTTAAATTATAATCAATATATTGCAAAGAATATCACGTAATTATGGCGTTTCGTCCCAGCTTCCACTACTGGACTCATCAGTAAGGTATTGTAGTGGAAACCTACCTTAGACGCCTGTTTAAGTTATTAGATCGAGAATCTATATATACAGATATACGCGTATCCAAGCACTTGCGAGAATTCTTTGCGAATATCTATAGACCTCTGATGGCGAGTCGACGTAGTAATATTCTTCGCAATATATTTATTCAAAGTAATATATGTATTTATTATCATAATATATGTATGTATTATCGCAAAAAATTCTCGCAAGTGCTTGGATACGCGTATATCTGTATATGTAGATTCTCGATCTAATAACTTAAACAGGCGTCTAAGGTAGGCTTCCACTACAATACCTTACTGATGAGTCCAATAGTGGAAGCTGGGACGAAACGCCATAAT
>NW_017280214.1:111294-115301 GCF_001594065.2 Cyphomyrmex costatus | reverse complement strand
AAAAAAAAAACTTTTCCTCAAATAGCATTAACAAACAGCTTTTTTAAGAGCTACATGATGTACAAAATCTGATCGTGCAACCTCCTCGCGGTGTACATCGGGTAACGCAAATGCCGACGGTACATTATTTAGTAAAATAGACGTGATAACATAAACATTGAAACTAAAGATATTACGCGCGTTTAATAGCACAAATTGTAGGTTTTTTTAGATTATGTCCGAATCGTGATATGATAAATCTAAACTGACTTCAAATTCGTAATCAGCGACCCCAAAAACCCCCGAGTAGCGAGTTTCAAGCGAATCCGATAAATTTTCCAAAAAAGTGTCCGCCATATTGGTTTTTTGAGGTTTTTTCAAAAACCTGATGTGATGGGGTTGAATGGGCCTCGGATTCGGATTCAGCGACCCAAAAAACATAGAAAATATATAGTCAGACCCCCAGATCAGAATTTTTTTTTTTTTTTGTGTGGCTGTGTTATACATATGTAATAAAATTTAAATCAAAAATAGAACTCTCGAGAATGTCAATAACAATAAACAAACAGGCTAATGAGAGTCAAAAACTGCGGTAGTTAGTGCGAGTTTAAAATTCTTTATTAGGGGAAGTATGCCTGTTGTGGGCACGCTCCGGTTGTGGGCACCCCTTCGCAATTTCGGAAAACAATCATACGCCACTGGTCTGAGTATTGTAAACGGTGTTTGTTGACATTACACAGTTTTCTTATTGATAGCGAAACGAATACATTCATTTGCGTAGTAGCTGTGACCATAACAAGAATACGGTGAAATAAATAAACCGTAAAGTAATTTCGACTCTGTTCCAAGTGCGATAAATCGGTGTGATTTCTTTTAAAAAGGTAAGTGTTGACAAACCTACAAGGTAAGTGTTAACAAATGTTGACATGTTCTTCCGGAATTTTGGTCAGTTGATCGATGAGCATCACTTCGAAGCAACTCATATTTACAATATGGACGAAACAGGGTTTTCAACAGTTGCGATGAAAGTAGGCAAGGTGATTGCTCTGAAGGGAACGCGACATGTCGGAAAGCTTGAGGCCGCTGAAAGAGGACCGATGATCACAATGGCGTTAACTGTTAATGCTGCTGGCAACAGCATTCCACCGTTTTTCCTCTTTCCCAGAAAGAAAATGCAGACCACCTTCTTAGACAATGTCTCATCGGGGACTGTTGGTTTTGCTAATGGTTCTGGCTGGATGTGCGCGCCAGACTTTCAACGATATATGCAACATTTCGTCAATTGTGTTAAGCCTACGCCAGCTTCTCCTGTCTTGCTGCTTCTCGACAACCATTCGTCACATTTATCCATTGCAGCTATCGATATTGCCGTTTCCAATGGAGTACACATTCTATCCTTCCCACCGCACTGCAGTCACAAATTGCAGCCCTTGGACGTGTCTGTCTTCGGACCGGTGAAGACTTATTATAAGTCGCAGTGTGCCGCTTGGCAAAAAAATAATGCTAACAAGGTAGGATTTCTCATGCGTTAAAAGATTTTTCATGTTTTTGAAAACCTTGTCTTCATCAATGTATTTTATTTTGTTGTAGGTGTTAGAAATTCGTCACGTTGCTGGCTTGGTCTGTAAAACTCTTGATCTTGCGCTGACGCCTAAAATCATCAAATCCGGCTTCAGAGCTACTGGAATCTTTCCGTTTAATCCAGACATCTTCAGCGTTTCTGACTTTGTTCAAGCTGTCCGGCAAAATGAAATAGAAACTGCGTGCGAAACTCGTGTTGATGAAGTGTTTACCACACCTGAACCTTCGACATCACGAGCGTCTTCATTGAGCTCCCTATCATTTTTAGAAGAAATTGGTCCTCTACAAGCTGCTACACCAAAGAAGCCTTCGAATCGGGGTCGAAAACCGATGCAAAGCGCCATTATCACTTCTCCTGAATGCATTGCTTCTTTCAACGAAAAAGCAACTAAGACAGCTGCTAAACAACTGACTAAGCAAGCGGCTAAGCGAGGCCGGAAGGCCACTAAGCGCACCAAGGCAACACCATCTAAACCATCGGCTAAGCGCATTAAGGCAAAGGAGTCTTCACCATCTGACGATGATATGGACTTCTGTATCATCTGTCTGGACCTCTTACCACGAAATTTGACGGCCGAAAACTCCATTAAATGCAATGAATGTAGTCCGGTGCATTTGAAGTGCGCTGAAATGCGTGCCAGCTACTTCACGTGCAAGCATTGTGCTTCTGATGAACAGAGCGATGAGTGAAGTAAAAATGGATCATCTTTTTTGTATTTTTTGCTGGTGAAGAGGCTTTCTAAAGAAATAAATTTTGATTTTCTCTCTATTTATTGTGGTTTTCTGTCATATTTTTCCATTTTATGCGGATTTTTCAAGGGTGCCCACAACCGGGTACAAATTTCTTTTGGACCAAAAATTGTCACTTCGCTAAATATTTCATAACATTTTTCTAGTTGAAGCAATCAGTTTAGATCTTTCACTGACAGTTAGCTAAGGACCCTAGCTTTCTATTGGTTACATACTTTTTGCATAATATGCAATTGATCATAAGTTATGAGCAAAAAATGAAACGGTTTTTTTTCTTTATTACAATATAATTATAAATTTAATCAAACGTTTCGGCTACTATTTGAGCCATTTTCAATGATATAAATAATACCCCTTCAAATTCCATGTAGGATGGTCATCAATTAGCTGCACAGGTGTAGCAACACATCATCTCCATTAGACAAAAAATTAGTTGGTTTTTTGGTGATTAATGAACAACAGTGCAGCAAATTAAATAGATATAAGTCACATCAAAAGAATTTATAACATTATACTGTTACAGTACTGTTACAAAACATGTTATACTGTTACAAAAACATTATATTGTTTTTATCTCATTTGACTATTGTCCGTTGACTTTGTATCATTTTATTCTACACGTATAATGTTATAAATTCTTTTGATGTGACTTATATCTATTTAATTTGCTGCACTGTTGTTCATTAATCACCAAAAAACCAACTAATTTTTTGTCTAATGGAGATGATGTGTTGCTACACCTGTGCAGCTAATTGATGACCATCCTACATGGAATTTGAAGGGGTATTATTTATATCATTGAAAATGGCTCAAATAGTAGCCGAAACGTTTGATTAAATTTATAATTATATTGTAATAAAGAATTTTAAACTCGCACTAACTACCGCAGTTTTTGACTCTCATTAGCCTGTTTGTTTATTGACATATGTAATATATTGACATTGGAATAAATACATATTTACTTTCATTGCATTATCTTTCAATAATAAAATGTATTATGTTAAAATATTTTATAGAGAACATCAATGTAGACATACTTGAAGAGTACCGTTCGGAAACCATTACCAAGAAAGAGAAACCATAACAAATCTCTTAATACTAAACATTAGAAAGAAGCATAAATGATGTAAAAGAAGAATATTTATTCATTTTTATGTACGTTTATTATAACTTTTTTTAATGTTCAGTGTTAAGGGGAGGTTCTCATGAAACTCGACCCGAAAATGTCAAGATTTTTGTTTGCGTTTTTTGATAGCTTATTATATGTAGAATAAGCCCCCATAAACGCCAGAAAAAGTTTGGCTGAAAAAAAAAGTTGTGGTACAAAAAGCGAACCCACCTTTTTACACTAAAATCGACTAAAATTGCGGTAACGAATATTTTACGTCGATATCTTTGAAATTTGAACTTAAAAATAAATTTCGTAATAAAACATTACGAGATGGAGGAAGGCCTAATGTATGGTCCAGGAATAGCCGATTAACCGAAAGGTACATTATTTTTCGATTTACACAAAGAAAACCCTTATCAAAACTTTAAACGCGTTTTCTGAAAAATACTGTTTTTCAAAGCTGTAGCCACGATTTCTCAAGATCTAATTGACGGATCGGGTCAAACTTTTTTTTATTTTAAAGTAAATTAAATTTATTGGAGGATGAACCTAAATGCGACTGATATTTCATGTTTTTTCGATTTTT
>NW_017280214.1:110351-110818 GCF_001594065.2 Cyphomyrmex costatus | reverse complement strand
ACACACACACACACACGGATGGGTATACAGGACCTGTACTTTCCGCGTGAAGCGAGGTTCATCCCCCACTTTTCATTCCTTTCTGTATTTATTTTCATTTCTTTTCACCTTGTAGACAACGAGTTAAATTGTAACTAGCAAGACAAGAGTAACTATTTTCACGCGAAGTGAGTGATCGCTAGAATGAGTAAATATGTTTTTCCATGAATTTATTCATTTGACATATAATTATAACGATTTAATAAATTATCTAAGTGCAAAAAGAGTGATTCGTACTCATATTATGTGTCCACGATGTGATAAAGATATTCAGATAAAACCAGATGAATCTCTTATAATGCATTGTTCAAATACATATTATAAACAAATACATCGACGAAAACGAAAGAAAAAAGCGTGTAATTTTAAGTTAAGTGCATTAACAGGTACTTGGTTTGCAAAAGCACATTTAGGTTTAGTGAACATAT
>NW_017280214.1:108006-108518 GCF_001594065.2 Cyphomyrmex costatus | reverse complement strand
ATAATTATAAAATTATATAATTATGTAATTTTAGTTGTATTAAATATAATTATAAAATTATATAATTATGTAATTTTAGTTGTATTAAATATACGAGATTTTCGCTACTTTTAACCAGCTTGTGGTATATGCTCCTTCTTCTTATTTTTACCAAGTTATTAAATTCTACCTTTAAAAACTACCCATGTAGTACTATTATTTAAATTCTACTGAATTAAAAAGTAAAACCCACGTGATACTATCTTTATTCTAATTTTTGTTTAAACTTCCGGTGTTAAGTTGGTTATACCAAGATAAATTCTACTAAATTAAATAGTAAAACCCATGTAGTACTATTTTTATCCTCATATAATGACATATATCATTTGTATAAAAGATCTGATATCAATAGTCGACGCCAAGTTATTCTATATCAGAATTCTCTCTCCCTTCTCTTCTTCAGTAATACCCAACAGTTCCCAACTTTACGTCTGATTTGACTAATACTAACTCGAACATGTACTTGAATACCT
>NW_017280214.1:106462-107580 GCF_001594065.2 Cyphomyrmex costatus | reverse complement strand
ACCCACACCGTCACAGAGGTCTGCTCCGACAGTACTATCATAGCAACAGTATAATCGTAGAAGTCGTGTGCCCCTGTGCAGGGGGGGAGGGGGGTGAAGATTACTTCGCGTGGAAAGTTTAACGTTTCTAAACAGGGAAAGGTGTAGAATAGTACTTGATATTATACATATATAGCAGAAATAAAACGTAATTTTTCAAACTTTTTTTGATCATAACTTTTTAACGAAGGGCGAGCGACGGCTAAAACTTGTTGGAGGTTACTCAGGGTCATGACCTTGATAACATATGTCAAGGTCAAGGTCAAGGTCATTGGAGGTGGATCCCCTAAAGTGAATAATTACCCGATTTTTTTATAACACTTTGAAGAGCGAATAAAAACGTAAAAAAACGACATTTAAAATTCAAATGCATGTCATTTTTTCTGTTTGTCTACGACAATATGACACAGCTATGACTTTGCCGTGACAAACGCCATGTCTACCAACGTGGCGACAACAACGTGCTCGATCTGCACTTAATGATGATACGGGCACCTTATTTCACATTTTCATGAGTTATCTGTTAACCAAATATCACTACATCACATATCAAAACGATGGATTATTAATTGAAAAACGTAATAAATATTGTTTTCAGAGATAAATTACTTGAAATTTCTGATTAATTACATAAAAGTCTTAGAGTGGTCGTAGAACCGATTAATCATATTTACTATAATTTACATCCTACCATGAGAAAAAAATTCAAGAAAATTACCTTATTTTCGGGTCCCTAGATGAAAACCTCCCCTTAAGAACTTTATTATGATTTCTCTTTCTTGGTGATAGTATCCGAACGGTGCTTTTCCAGTATGTCTACATTGATACTCTCTAAAATATTTTAACATAATACATCTTATTATTAAAAGATAATGCCAATGGAAGTGAATATGTATGAAAATGGTTTAAATTAAAAGCCTTTAATCTTTCATTAGTCAAATTTCTAATTTTTGTTTGAACTTCCGGTTTTGATTTGGTTATACCAAGTTATTAAAAATTATTTAAAGATCAAGTGGTTGAGTTCAAAATAAAAATAAGAAGAAGGAGCATATACCACACGCTGGTTAAAAGTAGCGAAA
>NW_017280214.1:103883-105666 GCF_001594065.2 Cyphomyrmex costatus | reverse complement strand
TAAGGTAAATGTCCCAGTTTGTGACCTTATAAGAAAATCGCATGAGTTAATACGAATGAAAAATACTCTAGAGTGATTAAAATCAGGAATCAATTATACCGAACTCAAGATTAATCATTTTTGTATCGAAAAACATGCTTTACTGGGGTTGTAAACATAATCTAATAAATATAAAAGAATAAATAGCAAACTATGTAAATGTAGACATTAGTGACCGCTTGATTTTAATTTTGCCCTATTTGTGACTCCACGGTTAGTAACTGGTGCATTGGATCGAATGTATCACCATGTATCACTTAGTGACCGACGCACATGATGCAATACACACGATGTCCTACTAAGTGACCTAGCCAAAAGTGATAGCATTGTCACCAAAATTTTCCTTCGAGCATACATCGAATATTTCCGTTTATTCGTCTAAAATGTAACTCATACGTGTTTATAAACATATGGAGATAAGTATTAATTGTTATCTTTTTGAAAAAAGCAGCGAAATTTAATGTTATAGCTAGTTCTCTTGAGACAATCACAGATAGAAACATGCATGTTTTATTGAACCGATTTGTCATATTAACTTATATACTCAAAATTACCAACCTTTTTCAGAATTCACACATAGCACAATATTTATTGACTTGTTCACTAAACTTTATCACAAAAACTGTTTATGAACGTTTGTCTACGACAATATGACACAGCTATGACTTTGCCGTGACAAACGCCATCTCTACCAACGTGGCGACAACAACGTGCTCGATCTGCACTTAATGATGATACGGGCACCTTATTTCACATTTTCATGAGTTATCTGTTAACCAAATATCACTACATCACATATCAAAACGATGGATTATTAATTGAAAAACGTAATAAATATTGTTTTCAGAGATAAATTACTTGAAATTTCTGATTAATTACATAAAAGTCTTAGAGTGGTCGTAGAACCGATTAATCATATTTACTATTTAGTAGACCAAGATGTAACTTAGATCTAATGACTCGTATCATTTGTATAAAAGATCTTTGAAAACCTATGTGATACTATTCTTATTACATTCTACTAAATTAAATAGTAAAACCCATGTAGTTCTTATTCTTATTGAAAGATCGGTAATTATACAGAATCACTCGAGCACCTTAAAAATCGATCAAATTAGACTTATTCGACGCGTTTTTGCATGAAACGAAAGAATCTGGCAGAAATAAGCGTCGCTCTGCCCTACGAACCGAGATATTATTAAAAATTATTTAAAGATCAAGTGGTTGAGTTCAAAATAAAAATAAGAAGAAGGAGCATATACCACACGCTGGTTAAAAGTAGCGAAAATCTCATATATTTAATACAACTAAAATTACATAATTATAAAATTATATAATTATGTAATTTTAGTTGTATTAAATATAATTATAAAATTATATAATTATGTAATTTTAGTTGTATTAAATATACGAGATTTTCGCTACTTTTAACCAGCTTGTGGTATATGCTCCTTCTTCTTATTTTTACCAAGTTATTAAATTCTACCTTTAAAAACTACCCATGTAGTACTATTATTTAAATTCTACTGAATTAAAAAGTAAAACCCACGTGATACTATCTTTATTCTAATTTTTGTTTAAACTTCCGGTGTTAAGTTGGTTATACCAAGATAAATTCTACTAAATTAAATAGTAAAACCCATGTAGTACTATTTTTATCCTCATATAATGACATATATCATTTGTATAAAAGATCTGATATCAATAGTCGACGCCAAGTTATTCTATATCAGAATTCTCTCTC
>NW_017280214.1:101349-102330 GCF_001594065.2 Cyphomyrmex costatus | reverse complement strand
TAGTCGGTAAGACAGATTTCCTAACCTGAATAGTCGTCAACTTTAACATTAAATATCTCGGTTCGTAGGGCAGAGCGACGCTTATTTCTGCCAGATTCTTTCGTTTCATGCAAAAACGCGTCGAATAAGCATAATTTGATCGATTTTTAAGGTGCTCGAGTGATTCTATATAATTACCGAAAGATCTTTCTATTTCAATCCAAATGGTTTAATTCTTCTTTAAAAAAATTAATAGTATAATAATAAATGTAGTATACTATCTTTATCCTCATATAATGACACATATTATTTGTATAAAAGATCTGATATCAATAGTCGGCGCCAAGTTATTCTATAAAACCCATGTAGTACTATCTTTATCCTCATATAATGACATATATCATTTGATATCAATAGTCGGCACCAAGTTAAATTCTACTATCTTGAAAAGCCTAAGAGGTACTATCCTTACACTTACTTAATTCTAATGACATGTATCATTTGTATAAAGGATATAATATCAATAGTCGGCGCCAAGTTAAATTCTAATAATATTTTTAAAAACCCATGTGGTACTATTCTTATTAAATTCTAATTAATTAAATAGTAAAACCCATGGAATATTATCTTTATCTTCATATACAATGAAATCTAAGCACCATATGGGGCATTTCGCATGAAGTGATCCACCCTGAAAAATGAAAATTTCTCAATCCTCTTGAAATTTTTATAATCGATAGTCCTACTGATACTGAAGCTTCAGTAAAAATTTTAAGACTCCAGTTCACACGGTTGCTTAGTAGTAGGGGTTCAAATTTCCGCCGTGTTGAACATGGTGATTAATTTGCAAGTCTGTATCTTCTCGAGAAATAAACGAATTTTAAAAAGTAAGGGGTGATTTTGAAAGCATTTTTCGCGTACTTTAAGAATATGTTATTTATATTTAATGAAATTGATAAATTTATCAAAATTTTTCAAGATTAATGTTAAAAGTCTTTTTTT
>NW_017280214.1:89378-97124 GCF_001594065.2 Cyphomyrmex costatus | reverse complement strand
CATGTAAGGAATTAAAAGTATTAAGTGTGTCATCTACACTATCAGGCGGAATAGCAAGAACAATGTCATCAACGTATCTATAATAGAACAATGGTTGTGCCGACAAACAATTGATAGCTTGTTCTTCCAAGTCCTGCATTACTATATCTGCCAAAATTGGTGAAAGTGGTGAGCCCATTGGAGTACCGAAAACTTGTTTGTAAAATTTATTATTAAAAGTGAAAAAGGTTGAATTCAAGACAAGGCTAACAGCAATAATAAATTCATTTTTAGGAATATTAGTCTTAAGAGAAATGTGACACCATCTTTTTTCTATGCCATCCATAACTAAATTAAAAGGAATATTTGTAAAAAGGGAAACAACATCTAATGAAGCTAGTAAATAATGCGAATCAAAATGAGTACCTCTTAATTTGTTAATTAAGTGGAAACTATCTTTGATATGGCTAGGAGCTGGTGGAATGCTAACATTAATTATATTGTGTAGGAAAAGGGAAAGGTAATATAATGGACTATTGATAGAAGAAACTATGACTCTCAATGGGTTCCCAACTGTGGTTGAATTAATTTTGATATAATATTTTTAAAGAAGAATTAATCTACTTGGGTTGGAATAGGAAGATCTTTCAATATTTATTTTTGTAAAGAAGATTTAAACCATTTGGATTGAAATAGGAAGAACTTTCAATAAGAATATGAAGACATATATGGTGCTTAGATTTCATTGTATATGAAGATAAAGATAATACTACATGGGTTTTACTATTTAATTAATTAGAATTTAATAAGAATAGTACCACATGGGTTTTTAAAAATATTATTAGAATTTAACTTGGCGCCGACTATTGATATCATATCTTTTATACAAATGATACATGTCATTAGAATTAAGTAAGTGTAAGGATAGTACCTCTTAGGCTTGTCAAGATAGTAGAATTTAACTTGGCGCGCCGACTATTGATATCAGATCTTTTATACAAATGATATGTGTCATTATATGAGGATAAAGATAGTATACTACATTTATTATTATACTATTTATTTTTTTTTAAGAAGAATTAAACCATTTGGATTGAAATAGAAAGATCTTTCAATAAGAATAAGAACTACATGGGTTTTACTATTTAATTTAGTAGAATTTGATGAGAATAGTATCACATAGGTTTTCAAAGATCTTTTATACAAATGATACGAGTCATTAGATCTAAGTTACATCTTGGTCTACTAAACAGTAAATATGATTAGTCGGTTCAACAACCGATTAAGTAGTTGGCGTTGGTGAAACTGGCCCAAACGGTTTTTTTTAACACAACCCCGTACCTTTAGCACATATTTTACCTTTTTTTTAAAAAAAAAAAAAAAAGGTAAGTTCATATACGATTATAGAATCTAGGTTATATCTTGGTCTACTAAACAGCATAAGGATAACACCACGTGGGTTTTTAAATCGTAGTTTCTAGGCGCAAAATTCGACATGTTCAACGCAATTACAAACTATACTGTTGTATGAAACTTGTATTATTGTGAGTTGAAAATCTTTGTCAGATGTTCGAACAAGGAAATGGTGTCAATGACGCGGTCTGACAGCAACTGCATTGACAGCTAATGGCCGTCTAATGGTAAATTCCGGTTTCATATTTACATACCTGATATATGAATTATGGGTTTTTACTTCTTTAATTACCTAAACAGATTATGTTTTCATTAATATTATATTAATGAAGTGCAAAGATTAGACGATTTACGAGAAATAAGAGGGTGTCACTTTAGGAGACTTACGTCAGTATCGGTGACTTTCCTCTAATATGTTACGTCCAAGCCCTAGGATTCTTTATTTCATAGGAAAATTTAGGAGTTGTGGAGAGGACATGGGAGGACGCAACTAACACCGCTCTTGTGGCTATCGCTTAAAGACGCGTGCCACAAGTCAGAGACGCATTAGGTCACAGATATGGGTGAACGTCAGTGTGTGACGCTATTACCCGATCTGGGACTGTGTCTCTGTCGGTCCCCTTTTTAGATCAAGGAACTTAATCCTTTTGATCAGGGATCGGACCGTGCGACTTCGTGGAATGAGGAATGAGTCGGAGATTTTCTTAATGAATTACAGCGATTTGTATACTAAGATAAAATTTATTTTTAATACATAAGCAAAAAAAATGGAATACGCTAATATACAGGGTGTCCCAGAATGAGTGTCAAAAATTACACGAACAGGTAGAGCGGATTGAACTGAGTCGAAAAGTCCTCTACCGTTTTGCAATTTTCGTAATAGTTAACGAGATAATAATTGGTAAAAATTACCGAATACGTGCATCCGCCCGTCCTACTACTGCCAACAGTGTACGCCCATGATAGTTCTGGCGCGCGGACCGCGGAGAGCGGGGATTGCCTGGCGAGTTCCAAACGTCGTGACTCGCCACGCAATCCCCGCTCTCCGCGGTCCGCGCGCCAGAACTATCATGGGCGTACACTGTTGGCAGTAGTAGGACGGGCGGATGCACGTATTCGGTAATTTTTACCAAATATTATCTTGTTGAATATTGCGAAAATTGCGAAACGCTAGAAGACTTTTCGACTCAGTTCAATCCGCTCTACCTGTTCGTGTAATTTTTGACACTCATTCTGGGACACCCTGTATATATAAATGCTTTAGTAAATTTTATAAATTGTACTAAATAATATTTCTGTATACACGAATGTTTGAACATTTTATTCTACTATTTCTATAACTATTCTAACAGTTTTATTATAAATCATAACATTTCGAATTATTCTAAAGTGATAGTGTATATCTCGGTGTATGTATGAGTGTGTGTGATTTGTTGTGATGGTTCAGGTGAGGGGAGGGGAACTTCGGCATCGAGGTATTCTTCTATTTCGTGATACAATTCGTTGTGAGAGATATTTCCCTCAACAGGGATGAGAGAATAAGAAATAGGAGTAAGTGGAGGGAGAGAGAGTGAAATTGTTTCGGGAGGGGGAGGAGATTCGTCACCGACAAATCTACAACAGGAATAGCGTCGGTCGTTGGCGGTGAAGGTTGTTTTTTATTATAGGTGTGCGGGCATGTGCCTCTATGCGCTATGTGTAGCGCTATTTTCTCCTTTGAAACGCCTGGCTCAAGTTTTAATTGGTTATGCTTGGTGCAATTTGTAACAGTGCTCGAAGGACCAGTGTTGGCAAGAAGCAACACGAAAAAGAGTTGACAATGATACTTATTTATTCTTATAAAAATCATGCATGTGCATGCTTGACAAGCGTAGAACACAGAAGTAAGCGAACTAGTAAGAAGAAAACGGAAGTGGCGCACGAGCAGATACGGAAACGAGCGAACACAAACGAACGCAGAAACGAGCGCTGATGAGCGAACGCTGAGGAGAAGGGGAACGCAGGTAGCGCTCCTTTCAGGAGGAGGGAGCGTAGCAGAGCGAGCGAAAATACAAAAGTGAAAAGCGCGTACAAACCGCCGCCCTTGAAAGCTTCGGCTTTCAACAGAGTAATGTTATGTTTACGCAATTCAAAGTACAAAATAATATCATAGATTAAATGAAATGATGCGAGCTTAATTACTATCGAAGGGAAGAACGCATAATCGTGTAATGGGACGCTTATAAATGCCAGACGACGTGCGAATTGTGACTGTACGAACAATGTTGTCATTACCGGGATGTAATTCGACGATTCTAGCGAGAGGCCAAGAAAGAGGCGAAGCAGAATCCTCTCTTAGAAGGACCATCTGTCCGACATGTAATGGATTTTCCTTAGTTGTCCACTTATTTCGCTGCTGGCAATAATGCATTCCTTTGACCATCTTTGCCAAAAGTGTTGACGTATTTGCTCCACCCGTTGCCAACGAGAGAGCCTAGTAATCGGGATCCTTTCCAATGACGGTTCCGGGTACGATGTCAATGGTGCTCCGATTAAGAAGTGACCTGGAGTAAGTGGCGTAAGGTCAGCCACGTCAGATGAAACGGGTGTGAGAGGACGCGAATTAAGAATCGCTTCAATTTGGATAACTAGTGTTTCTAGCTCCTCGTATCTTAGATGCGCCTCTCTAGTAACTCGATAGAGATGACGTTTGGCTCCCTTGACGGCAGCTTCCCATAGTCCACCTTGATGGGGCGCTCTAGGAGGTATGAAACGCCATTTGATTCCTTTAGAGGACGCGTAGTTAACAATCCGTTGATGGCTTTCTTGATTCTTGAACAATACGGCTAGCTCATTCAATTCTCTTTCAGCTCCTTTGAAATTTAAGCCATTATCCGAATAAATGATAGTTGGGCATCCTCGCCTAGAAATAAAACGCTTTAAAACATTGAGAAATGCTTGAGTGGATAAATCAGTTGCTAGTTCAATGTGAACAGCTGTTGAGGCGAAGCAAACAAATATTGCAATATAACATTTTAATAGCTTAGAAGTTTTTCTTAAGCCTTCTTTATAGTAGAGAGGACCCGCGTAGTCGACTCCGCAATTTTCGAAAGGACGCTCGGGAATTGTGATCCTGGATTCGGGAAGGTTCCCCATTAGCGTGGATGCCATCTTAGGTGAGCTTCGAAAGCAAACAATGCATTTGCGAGTAATTTGTCGTACAACGTCCCTTGCAGCTATGAGCCAATAATTTTGTCGAACAGCAGATAACGTGGCGTGGGGCCCTGCATGAAAGTGTTTCTCGTGCTCGTGTATGATGATGAGACGAGAAAGCGGATGATTTCCAGGCAATAAAGCTGGATATTTGGCATTGTACGGGAGATGTGATAATTTGAGTCGACCTCCTACTCTCAGAATTCCTGCGACATCGATAAACGGATTTAATCGTACGATTGGGCTATTTTTGTTAAGATTTTGTTGTCTGGAAAACGATTCCAATTCCTTAGGGAAATGCAGTCTTTGAACTATCCTCAACAAAATCTTAATGGCGTGGTCCGTTTCATCAGGAATTATGATAAGAGTTGTATTGTTAGCAGATTGTAGCTCCTGATCAGGATTGATTCTTTGCTTTAATTTGTTGAAAAATCTAAAGATGTATGCTACGATTCGAACAAGTTTCATGAAATTTGAGAAGCGCTCGAAAATATCAAAATATGGCAGCGTAGCAGTAGCTGATGTGATAGCAGAAGATTTGTATTCAGGTATATCTCGTTTGTTGATGGTGAATGGAAATTGAGGCCATTGCCCCTTGTCAAGTTTCAGCCAAGCGGACCCCGACCACCAAAGATGCGCATGTGGCAATGCAACTGGAGATATGCCTCGGGATAAAAGATCAGCTGGATTGTCCTGACTGGATACATGATGCCAGTCTTGTATAGTGGTTAATTGTTGGATATCGCCAACACGATTGGAGACAAATGTCGACCATGTACGACTAGATGATTGCAGCCAGGCTAAAACTATGGTGGAGTCGGTCCACAGATAAATAGATGTAATTTTGTGAGTAATTCGTTTCAAAATCTTGTCGGTGATCTGAGCCAACAAGAGGGCTGCGCATAATTCCAAGCGCGGAATTGATAAACT
Source organism: Cyphomyrmex costatus (assembly GCF_001594065.2). Lineage (NCBI taxonomy): Eukaryota > Metazoa > Arthropoda > Insecta > Hymenoptera > Formicidae > Cyphomyrmex > Cyphomyrmex costatus. The sequence continues at coordinate 91,610 of NW_017280214.1, read as the reverse complement.
CTTAAGTGGAGCTACACGGTTTTTAGAGCAGAGCAATCTAATTGAAATGTTTCCGTCAGCATCAGTGGCACGTAAATAGATGCACGCGCCATAAGCTCGTTCACTGGCGTCAGAGAAGCCATGGAGCTCTAAGTTGATGTGTTCACTTAGCGCGATAGCGCGTCGTGGAATAGTCATGTCTCTCAAAATTGGCAACTCACGCTCGTAGCGTTTCCATTTAGTGGTTGAATCCAAGGGAAGAGCTTCATCCCAGCCAATCTTGAGGAGCCAGAGTTGTTGAATAATGATTTTAGCAATGACAGTCGCAGGTCCAAAAAGTCCGAGAGGATCAAAAACCAAAGCGACTCTTGATAGTACTTGCCTTTTGGTAGGCGTAGCCAAAGGTGGCAGACAGGAGATACTAGAAAATTGGAAGTGATCATGGGTGCAGTTCCACACAAGACCCAGTGTCCTTGTTTCGCATTCCTTGTCGGAAGATAGTACGAATTCCTTTTCAGGATTGGAAAGTTGATCGTCTTGAAGATCAGGTACATTAGAGAACCATTTGCGTAGCTCGAAACCACCTTCAAGAAGCAATTGCCTTGTCTGAATCTTGATGGAGGAGGCATCTTGTAAATTGTCAGCGCCGGTGACCAAGTCATCAACATAAAAGTCGTTTAAAACTGTCCCGGATCCAACGGGATACTTCTCAGAGTTATCCTCAGCTAATTTCCTGAGCGATCTAATGGCTAGGAAGGCAGCAGATGCTGTACCGTACGTGACGGTCAGAAGCTCGAATGTTTGAATGGGTTGATCCGAAGAGTCACGCCAAAGAATGCGTTGCAGAGAGGTTTGATTCGGATCGATTAAAACTTGTCTGTACATCTTTGCCACATCTGCAGTCATGACATATCTGTACATACGAAATCTTATTAATATTGAAAGCAGATCATCTTGTATAGTGGGGCCTACCAATAATGCATCATTTAACGAGATTCCAGTGGTTGTTTTGCAAGAACCATCAAAAACCACTCTTAGTTTGGTAGAAGTACTCGTTTCTTTGTATACGGCATGATGCGGTAGGTAATATGTTTGGCTGTCATTATTTGTAATGTGAGTGACCTCACGCATATGACCAAGTTGTATGTATTCTTGTATAAATTCTTTGTATTCTGCATGTAATTTAGGAGAGGTAACAAAGCGTTTCTCTAAACATTTGAAGCGGCGAGTGGCTATTTCCCTTGATTCACCGAGTTCAGATAGCTTGTTAGGTATGATCGGTAGCTGGACCACGAAGCGTCCATCGCTGTTGCGTTTGACAGTGTCCTTGAATAGATTCTCGCAAGATTGGTGCTCTGGAGAAAGAGTTGAAGCGGATATCGAATGATCCAATTCCCAGAAACGACTGAGAGCATGATTTAAGTCTTCTGTTACAGCTAAACAACTGATGATTGAAGAACTGGAGTTACTAGGAATACTTGATGTCGGACCAGATAAAATCCATCCCAAGAGAGTTTTCTGCAGTGTTGGTTTATTTCTAGAAGGTTTAATTTGACCTGCGCAAATGAGCTTCCAAAATATCTCAGCGCCGATTAGCATGTCAATGTCAGCGGGAACATTAAAATCAGGATCGGCCAATTTTAAATTATTTGGTATAGTTATATTCTGTTTGGAAATGAATTTTTGAGGCAATTGTTGAGTAATTTTTGGCAAAACAACGCATTCTATCCTCTCGCTAAAATTGTTGAACCGCGATTTTATGTGAACGACTGTCGCTTGATTGGCTCGAATGTTAGCATTAGTTACACCTGAAATAGATATCTCTATTTGCCTTTTATTGAGGCACAATTTGTCGGCAAGACTCTGCGTAATGAAATTCATTTGTGATCCGCTATCTAACAATACACGACACGAATGGATGTGATTATTACAGTCAAATACATGAATAATAGCTGTTGATAATATAATTCCTAGAGATTGATAAGTAGATAAACATTGTGTTGCAACTGGCTTCGCAGAAGTTTCTGTATCGGAAGTCACAGCTGCTTTCGCATTAGACGACTCGTTAGCGTCTGCTGATTTTGACAAATGTAAAAGTGTATTGTGTTGACCTTTACATTTGCGACAAGAACTTGAATTGCAATTTTTAGCTTGGTGAGAATTAGATCTCAAACAGTTTAAACACAAATGAACCTTCTTTGCAAAGGCGATTCTGCTTTCTACTGGTAATTTGAGAAACGTTTCACAATAGTA
>NW_017280214.1:78719-88502 GCF_001594065.2 Cyphomyrmex costatus | reverse complement strand
TTCAATAATGTCATGGCGCGATCCATGATTCGCGTCAAAGTTTTCTATGGCAGACTTGTGTCGAGTTAGAGAGGCCTTTGCGGCTGTGCGTTTAGTTTTAGCCTCTGACAATGATATCGAATCCATGCTTATGATTCTTACGTTATCGTTGGTGAATTGAGAATAATGCCCTTTATTGTGAAAGGAAGCGCATGCGTGTGCATATAAAGATATACGTATATGTGAGAACGTATATGTAACGAAGTTTCGAGAAATGAAAAGCCAATATGGCGGTCAAATGTGAAGACGCATGCAATATGGCTATCTTACCTTGAGTAAACGAAACAATCTTACCTAAAAGATTACTTATGCTTGTGCTTGCAGCTTATGAGCACGCTCGAATGAGAATTTGAATGAAATTCAGGTTATACCCTCTGTATCGCTGGGACGGATTCCTTGTTATCCTCGTATCCGGCTCGAAGGACCAAATGTGCGGGCATGTGCCTCTATGCGCTATGTGTAGCGCTATTTTCTCCTTTGAAACGCCTTGTGGCTCAAGTTTTAATTGGTTATGCTTGGTGCAATTTGTAACAGTGCTCGAAGGACCAGTGTTGGCAAGAAGCAACACGAAAAAGAGTTGACAATGATACTTATTTATTCTTATAAAAATCATGCATGTGCATGCTTGACAAGCGTAGAACACAGAAGTAAGCGAACTAGTAAGAAGAAAACGGAAGTGGCGCACGAGCAGATACGGAAACGAGCGAACGCAAACGAACGCAGAAACGAGCGCTGATGAGCGAACGCTGAGGAGAAGGGGAACGTAGGTAGCGCTCCTTTCAGGAGGAAGGAGCGTAGCAGAGCGAGCGAAAATACAAAAGTGAAAACGTACATAGCGCATACAATAGGTAAATTGTTGTTCGGTTTTAATTAATTCTCGGCGAGCTGTATCACTCAGGAAGGTCCCGGTCTGGACTTTCCTAATTATGAGGACTCCTAGCCGGCGAAGGGCCTCTATTTTCTCCCGCTTTCGGAGTCCCGCGCGATGTCCATTGCGCTAGACCATCTACCGAAGCATGTCTCTTGTTTAGGAAATCGTAGGGAGGACAAGTAAGGGAAGGTGGAAGGAGAGTGAGAGAGAGAGAGAGAGAGAGAGAGAGAGAGAGAGAGAGAGAAAGAGTCAATCGCTTGAAGCGTTGGTCGCTTAAATGATTTTGAAAGATAAGAGAGTGAATTGTTTGAGGCGTGTTGCCGCTTAAGCAATTCTATAGGAAAAGGAATAAATCGCTTGAAGCGTTAGTCGCTTAAACGATTTTGGAAATAAGAGAGTGAATAATTGTTTGAGGCGTGTTGCCGCTTAAACAATTCTATAGGAAAAGGAATAAACCGCTTGAAGCGTTAGTCGCTTAAACGATTTTGGAAATAAGAGAGTGAATTGTTTGAGGCGTTTTGCTGCTTAAACAATTCTAATAAAAAGAATAAATCGCTTGAAGCGTTAGTCGCTTAAACGATTTTGGAAATAAGAGAGTGAATAATTATTTGAGGCATGTTGCCGCTTAAACAATTCTAATAAAAAAAAAATAAATTGCTTGAAGCGTTACCCAACTAGCAAGGTCACGTGATAATGACGTGAATTTTTGGTACAAATAACGTCAATTATGACATAAAAGTAACGTTATTCTGACATATATATCACTTGATTATGTCACATCTTATTGACGTTATTTTATTACGTCAGGGAGACGTAAATATGACTAAAAAGTATTATTAGTGTCACTATACTAGTGCAATAATGCAGTAGTAAATTCGTATATACTTCGTCTAGAAATTTAAGTAGAATACCGGTCAGTTTTCCCTATAATTACTATTTGATTGTTAAAGTAAGTATTACTAATTAGCATCAATTTTAGAATGAAATCGTGAAAAAAAAATTTTTTCTAAATTCGAGAATTAATTTTTTTTCATGATGCATCTCAAACGGTCACCCATTCGAAGTTGTACCACGACTTCGCATGCTTAACCTTGACAATCGTACGGGAACTGCTGTACTTCGATGACCCACGAATCTGTATATGTCAACGTCTGTATAATTGTGATATATCTGTTCAATGGAAATATTGAAAACAGATGGTTTATGTGTTTATATGATAGTGTATGTATTAGTATATGTAGCATTTCCGCAAGTGTAATGCGCATGACATATCATTTTATCCTTGTTTTTCATCGAATATTAAAGGATAAAATGATACATCATATAACAATACACAAATAATAACAAAAAATAATTGATTAGTAATAGTCATATTGTATATGACGTCAATGTAACATCTAGTTGACGTCATATCGGTGACGTCAACTTTTGGTATTACAAATGACGTCAAAATAACGTTCCATTTGTAATGTGAAAGCACGCTCTTTATTAAGGCTTTAACAAACAAAATTTGTACGTACATAAAACTTTACACATAACCAAACAGAGTCTTAGTTTATACGTTATACACTATAGATTTATCGATAGCATCGAACAGTCCTACCAACGTAAATCGATATGGAGCGACAGACGACAGCGCCAACCCTAGAATATTACCACATTCATCCCTGCCCTTTTAGAATTTAGTTTCATAATCCGACAAGTATGAAGGGGGGCGTCTTAAACGTGCAGGGCGTTGAATTTCTTCTCGATCCTCCGGTGGCTGTGGTCGCTCGGGGGTGCCTTGATCTGGTAGATCAGGATTTGGTAAATCCTCCTGAGGTTCTGATGGTTGAGGTTCCGGGAGAATAATTTCACTGTCTCCGTCCTCGTCCAAGATTTCTCCTCGCGGGGCAAGATGCCGAGTTGAAACTGTAGTTTTCCGACCATTTTGTAACCTGACGTACGCATATTCCGGGTGTGCTTCTGTTGTGCCGCTACTTGCGGCACGGGATTCGGGATCCACCAAGGATTCGGAAGCAGCAATTAATTATTGGAACACTTTTATTTTTTATAACTTTGAATAACAATCTGAATAAACTTTATTAATTTCACTTTCATACACAAAATATTTATTTCACATATATCACTTACACTACGCGTGTCGCGATATAACTTTAAGATCGTATTCGAGCAGAGTGACGCGCTACAACTTGTTAAAATTACTGACTCCACTCTGCATCGGTCTTCTCATATTTATTTGAATTATTGAGGTCTCTGACCTTCATATTCGGCGCTTCTCGTTAGCGTTCCGCTAATCGGTCGAGGGCGTGATCGCGTAATCGCGTCGCGCTCGCGGTTTTAATATTATATTAAACTTATTATTAAACTTATTTCGCCGCGCGTTCCGGTAATCGGTCGAGGGCGTGATCGCGCAATCGAGTTGCGTTCGCGATTCATTTATATTATTAATTTATATTATTCTTATTTCTCGTCTTCGTTATTTCTCAGTTATGGCGCAATTGTCACTTGTGCAATTTAGCACTCGTGACACTTCTATCAGTTCGACCTCCTCCACTAATGGATCATGTTTACTTGTGTGAACGTGTCTTTTCATTAAAACTGGTCCAGACTTAGTCAACCAGGTTGGCATTGAGTTGCCATTGAACGACCTCCTAGGATGATTGAACATTCGCTCGTGTGGTGTAGAGTTTGTCGCTGTGCAGAGAAGCAAGCGGATGGAATGCAGTGCAATGTCTAGTACTTCCTTCCAATGCTCTATTTTAGTATTGTTGGATCGTAACGCTAGCATGACAGTCTTCCATATGATTCCATTGTATCTTTCTACCTGTCCGTTTCCTCTTGGATTGTAGGGGGTTGTTCGGCTGGTTGCTACGCCTTGAGAAGTCAGGAACGTTTTAAGTTCTTGTGACATGAACGAGGCGCCCCTGTCCGAATGTATATATGCGGGAGTCCCAAAAACTGAGAAGAGGTGAGCCAAATGTCGTATTACCATAGACGCACTAACGTCCGCACATGGTATAGCGAAAGAAAATCTTGAAAATTCGTCTACCACAGTTAGAATGTATTGATTTCTAGTCTTTGTTAGTAAAGGGCCTTTGAAATCCAAGTTTAGTCTTTCAAATGGTGAGGTAGCTTTTATCAGATTCCCCTCGACTTTATGGAAACGTGGTTTCAATTCCGCACAAACCCGACATGATTTTGTAACTCTCTTCACATCTTCAGTGGAGAATGGTAAATTCTTGACACGAACCCAGTGACATAATCGAGATATGCCAGGGTGGCAGAGCGCGGTGTGTAAAGTATCAAGGTCCATACTTGGAGTCATGGAGGCACTCGTTCTAGATAAGGTATCCGCTGACACATTCTCAATTCCTGGGCGATAAATTATATCGAACTTAAAAGAGGAGAGTTCTAAACGCCATCTTATGATTTTCTCATTTTTAATCTTACTAGAATGTCGTTGATTAAACATAAAAGAGACAGAGTGTTGATCCGTAATAACTTCAAAATAACGACCGATTAAGTAATGCCTCCAGTAGCGTAAAGATTCCACAATAGCATAAGCCTCTTTTTCTATGGAAGAGTGTTGTATTTCCGTTTTATTTAGGGTTCTGGAAAAGAATGCGACAGGTCTGCCAGCTTGGCTTAGTGTGGCCGCTATCGCAAAATCAGATGGGTCGGTTTCTACTCGAAAAGGTATATTGTCTTGTACCGCGGCTATTGTTGCCTTGGCTATGTCGTCCTTCAAACTCTTAAATGCTAATATGGCTTCATTCGATAACGGGAGTGGATTCTTGAGCAGTAGAGGACGCACTCTTTCTGAAAAATTCGGTATCCACTTGCAATAGTGCGAGAACATGCCTAAAACTCGCCGTAGAGAAGCAATATCCTGAGGAATTGGTAGGTCAAGCAAGGGTTGAAGGCGATCCGGGTTAGGCTTAATTGTCTTATTAGAGATTACGTATCCAAGTAAAGTGACAGATCTGACAGAGAAAATACATTTCTTTTGGTTTAGCGTTAAATTGTACTTCTGGGCCGCTGCTAAAAATCTCTCTAGGTTACGATCATGCTCTTGTTGGGTTTTCCCACATATCGTGACGTCATCCAGATATGGAAAGGTGTCTTCAAGTCCTTCGTCTTGCACTATTTGGTCTATTATTCTTTGAAAACATGCTACTCCATTCGTTACCCCGAACGGAACACGTAAGAATTGGTAAAGTTTTCCACCGGCTTCAAAGGCGGTATATTTTCTTTCAGATTTTAAAATCGGCAATTGATGATAGGCACTTTCGAGATCTATTGTGCTAAAGACTTCATTCGCCGAGACCTTTGTGATTATTTCTTCGATCCTCGGAAGGGGATATGCATCCAGCATTGTGAACTTATTTATTGTCTGCGAGTAATCAACAACCATCCTTACTTTGTGATTTTCCTCTCTCACGACTAAAGCTTGTGCGTGCCACGGAGAATTGCTAGGTTCTATTACACCTTCGTTCAGTAGTCTTTTAACCTCAGAGTCTATGAATTTGTTATTTTCTTCAGAGTGTCTTCTAGATTTAGTGGCTATAGGTTTACAATTAACATCTAAGTTAGCAAAAAGCGAAACCGGGCGCACTTTGGCAACCGCCAAGCTACAGATTGAGAGAGAGGGAGGCGGGCCCTGGAAAACTATGTTTACCGAATTCTGACGTTGTAAGATGTCATGGCCAATTATAGCATCTGAGCAGAGATCTTTCATTACCAATATCGCAACATCTTTGTAAGTATTTCCTCCTATTTCCACATCGGCTATACATCGTCCTATTATATCTGATGATAGAGAGGAATTTGCCATCGTAATCTTGCCAAGGTATGGTAACGGGTTTATACGGCATCTTCCTACAAGAGAATGATTAATGAAGCTTAGAGAGCTCCCTATATCTATTAGAGCATTCAACTCAGTTCCGTTTACTTTAATTGCCACCAGGAAGTAAGATATAAGGAGACTCCACTCCGTAAAATAAAAGTGGACCCATTTTAGGTTTCGAGTTCAGCTTCCGATTCTGATGAGTGCGAGTAAGAGAAATGATCATTTCTCTTACTCGCACTCATTATGCGCAGCACTACTAAATTCACAAGCGCTGCGAGTGTCGAGAATCGGAAACGGAACTCGAAACCTAAAATGGGTTCATGTCTTGCAGACTGGCGAGACCGAGTGGAGTCTCCTTATATCTTCCTTCATGATTGCCACTATAGATTTCCGAAGACAGCTAGGCGACACCGTGGCCAGGGACGCTAGAGTGCCAGCAGACGCCGTAGTATTAAATGCAGCATTATTAGAAGGCTGTGACTTACATACACGTTGGTAGTACCCTTTTTTACCACATAACCTGCATTCCACGTTTCTCGCCGGACATTGCACTCTGGGGTGTATGTTTCCCCCACAGAAATAGCACTTCCCCGATTTTGAAGCACCAGCCACAGTCGCCTCAGAAACCTTTGAATCTTGAGCAATAATTTCTTTTGACGAGGCGGTAACTGTGCTAGATAAGCCAGAATAAGATGCAGAGTGTCGCTCAGCCATTTCCAAGGCTCGAGCTTGGTCATAAGCAGCATCTAATGTAAGCGTCACGTTTTCAAGTAATCTTTGTCGAATGTGCGGACAACTCAAGCCACTAATAAACGCATCCCTAATATATTCATTCTTACTTTGCTCAGCGGTAACATTTTTGAAGTTACAATCCTTACTTAGTTGCTTTAAAATCTGAAGATACTGGTCCACTGACTCATCAGTGAGTTGTCGTCTCGTGGTTAAACAATGCCTGGCATAAATCTCATTTCTAGGTTTTACGTACAGTGATTCTAAGACATCGATGGCACTTTCGTACGTACTGGATTCGCTAACATGCTGATACACTTCAGGTGCTAAGTAGTTTGTTAGCAGCTGCAACTTATTTTCCTCAGTCGCGTCTCCGAATTTACTCAAGAAGTTCAAGAACGTTCGTTTCCAATGCGTCCATTGTTTGTCCGCGGAAGTAGAGGTTGGTTCCACGTTAAATCTTTCGGATCTCAAGTACTTGTCCATCATTCAGTGATTTAAGGATTTTGTTTGTTAAATTGTAATGTGAAAGCACGCTCTTTATTAAGGCTTTAACAAACAAAATTTGTACGTACATAAAACTTTACACATTACCAAATAGAGCCTTAGTTTATACGTTATACACTATAGATTTATCGATAGCATCGAACAGTCCTACCAACGTAAATCGATATGGAGCGACAGACGACAGCGCCAACCCTAGAATATTACCACACCATTTATGTCACTTGACGGCATTGTCATCAAAATTACTTCATAATCACGTCATTATCACGTGAGCTTGCTAGCTGGGTAGTCGCTTAAACGATTTTGGAAATAAGAGAGTGAATTGTTTGAAGCGTGTTGCCGCTTAAACAATTCTAATAAAAAAAGAATAAATCGGTTTTGAAAAATAAGAAGGTGAACTGTTTGAAGCGTGTTACCGCTTAAACAACTCTATAGGAAAAAGAACAAATCGCTTGAAGCGTTGGTCGCTTAAGCGATTCTGAAAATACAGAGAGAATAAATTGTTTAAAGCGTCTTGACGCTTAAATAATTCCAGAGTAGAAAGAGTAAATCGCGTGAAAAAGGAGGAAAAATAAAGAGCGAGGGAATGTAGACGGTCACAAAATGAATTTAACATAAATAAATAAGAAAAGGGAAAAAAGAAAAGAAAAAAAATTGACCTCTTACTTTTGGGATGAATGAGCTCTTGATGAATTGTGATCGGAGTCCCTTGAAGATCGGGGCCTATGTACTGGACCAAGATCCTGGACTGGTTGGATGTAGTCACTGATCCGCTTCAGTCATGGGAACTCAAAAATTTAAATGATATCACACGCAAACTACCGAGTGCAAAAAGTTCTATCGAGTGCGATTCCAGTGTAATGTCTAAAATGGAAATGGAAAGTAACTGTCTATGGAAACCAAGGAAGTGTCAAAGTGACTAGTGACTAGTCACTAGTAACTTTAGCACAGTATATACAGTAGCGCAACTCTCTGTCGGCACCTGTGATGTTAGTGAAGCCTAAAATGGAGTGCACATGCGCGAAATGGGTAACTTGCCCAGTAACGCCGTCTACACTTCTATCTCACTTGCTTTAGTTCCTCTTTCTCTCTGTTTCTTTCTAGCTGCCTAGGTTATTTGTATGAACAGCAAATTAAATTGTACAAAAACTAAAAGAAATAGATTTATAATTGTAATTGCATTGCAAAATAAAAAAAACAAAAATAAGAAAATATAAAATTTCATAAATATTATATAAATATATTGTAAAAATATTTTAATTAAAGTTCGGCACACGATGCTTGTTTTCCTGTAAATTGCTTGCGTTTTTGAAAATTATTAGAATTGTACGACAGAGAATTAACGCAGATTTTTAGCTAAAACGTAAGCAATTCAACAGAAAAACACAAGTATTATGTTCCGCAGATTTAAAATATTAATATAAACAATAAAAGGTAAAATTTATAACTGTTATACAAATTACGTTTAAGAAAACAATTACTATAATGATTATAATTATGTATCTAATAAAATAATTTTACATTAAATTAAGAATGAGATAATAATTTTTATGCATCTAAAATAAAAATAATCAACTAAAAATGAGATAAAAGAAGTTTTAAACTTAATATAACAATAATTTAGAAAACAAAGTTTTTCACTTATTTCACAGCAATACCTGGAACAAAGCTAAGATAAAAAGTGCTTCCAAGATGATAAATAACTTATACAACAGTTGTATAAGTTAACTATTCTCTTAAAAGAGATCGTTCCTCGTTTCACTTAATATTTTTCACTTTTTCACGTCTTTCACTCTTGCACTGTTTTATTTCCACAAACTTTCCAGTCACAAACAGTTTTTCTAACTAACACAACTCAATCAAACGGCAATTATACTAATTTTCTTCAAATTTCAGCTTTCTAAGCACATAAACAAACACAGGATATTTAAACGGAAGCATTTAAATGGTCCTGACAGAGAGTGATAGAGAGAACGGATAAGAAGAAGTGAGATAGAAGTTTAGATGGCGTTACTGGGGTTAACTTTGTAGGGATTTCTAGTACTTTTAAGTTACACCTTGTACACTCTACACACCTCTTACACTTTTTAGTTTCGTAACACATCTAGACATTACACAGTTTATGTTCATCTCTCTACACGTTATTCTCGACGCATTTTTACCGCCTTCCTTTCAACTACAAGCGTCGCCTTTGTAACTTTCAATAAAGACTTATATTATATTGTACAAGTGTTTCGTACTTCGTACCCGGGATAATACTAACGAACGTGCAACTTATATTACCGATTTCGCGCATGCGCACTCCATTTTTGCCAACATAAAATCAGGAGAGTTGCCATACTGTATGTAAGCAGTCAGTGCCACAGTATATACAGTAGCGCAACTCTCTGTTGGCACCTTTGATGTTAGTGAAGCCTAAAATGGAGTGCGCATGCTCAAAATGGGTAAGTTGCCCAGTAACGCCGTCTACACTTCTATCTCACTTGCTCTAGTTCCTCTTTCTCTCTGTTTCTTTCTAGCTGCCTAAGTTATTTGTATGAACAGCAAATTAAATGTACAAAAACTAAAAGAAATAAATTTATAATTGTAATGCGTTACAAAATAAAAAAAAATACAAAAATAAGAAAATATAAAATTATGTAAATATTGTATAAATATTATACTGTAAAAATATTTTAATTAAAGATCGGCACATGATGCTTGTTTTCCTGCTAAATTGTTTGCATCTTTTGAAAATTATTAGAATTGTACCATACAGAATTAACGCAGATTTTCTAGCTAAAAC
>NW_017280214.1:72008-77572 GCF_001594065.2 Cyphomyrmex costatus | reverse complement strand
GGAGTATCCGAGTCATCCTCCCATTTCTCTCGTCACGACTCTGTAACTTCAATAAATTAAAACAGGCAGCTTATATTGCTAAGAAAATCAAACACTTACTATTAAGCAAGAAAATTAAATACTAAATGATACGAGACCCCCGCCCTTTTTAAAAAAAAAGTTCATTATTAATAATTACCTGGACACTCGGATCGAAAGTGCCCCTCTTTTCCACACTCCCAACACTCTCTCTTATTAACAAATTTTTCCTTCCCATTTTCTTTCTCTCTATTCTCTTTATTATTTTCTCCCTCTTTACCATTTTCAGATTCTTTTCTTCTTTCTTTACTATTTTGAAAATCTTTCTTATGCCCAAAACTATTTTCTTGAATTATTCTAATAGTCTTTGCTCTTTCTATGGCAAACCTCAACGATGTAAACCTTAGAACATATAGTACTGGAAGGAGCATAGTCTCTCGAAAGTGAAGGCGAGTAGATTGACAGAGAGGAATAGATTAAGATCGTAGTTGGTAATGCGCATGACTGTAGGGAGGGAATGCGCGCGCAAGCGAATTATACACAGCTGTCAGCTGCAGTGTACATTTGATATATGAATTTAAGGTTAAAGGCTAATAAATTTCAATTAAGAAAACTGAAAATTGCGGCGATTCTTTTGATGAGTTATCAGAACATCATCATAGAGAGTAACATTTTGATTTATTAGAAAGTTGCATATTTCATTTATACAAGTGATTAATTATACTGGAATTAACTTTCTTGCACTGCACTGTTGTATGTAAATATTTGGATAACTGAATATTTGGATAATGCAAAGTATTGACATACTTATTATGACTTATTTACAATAATTAAAGAGTAATTACGAAAACTAACCTCAAAACTAACATTATAAATTCCGTATATTAATACTATACTCACAAATAATTAAACTTACAAGTGATATGAAGACGCCTGATTTTCTCCTTTGCAAATATAGCGGTGGATAATCCACCGCGCATGCGTATGGAGTATGCGCATTACAATCTACGATCTTAATCTCTCCATCCTTGTCAATCTTCTCGGCTTCAACCGAATGTACAGGGACCATATGCCTATGCTCCTTCCAGTACTATATGTTCTAAGTGTAATCCCTTCCAACTGTATTATTCTTTTTACGAAACCGTCGGTCAAGGCGGAAATAAATTGCGCACACGCAAATTTGTCGCGCACCGCATCGGTAAGCTCCGGATAAACTAACCGTGGCAATCTTTCAATATCGGAACCGAGAGAAGCCGCGCTTTCTCCGAATTTTTGTTTTCTAATCATAAATTGCGTGTAATACGCCTGCGCGGATTGCGCTTCACCGTAGCGCAATTATAACTTCGTTTTAAGCGCCACAAAATCTAGGTCCTCTGAATTCTGAATGCCCTCTAACACCGTACGCGCTTCTCCCCTCAAACACGAAATTAAAACGACCGTTTTCGTTCTCTCGTCCCAATGATTCGCAAATGCAATTAAATTAAATTGCGAAAGAAATTCTCGTAAAGAAACACTTCCGTCAAATATATCCGGTTTTAATTTTACACTCATGAAATGATTCGTGACACCCGTGACCGAAGGTGCAGAAAAATCATAACGGTTAGCCGCGTTTACATTTAAAGTACCCGCGACGCTACTGACGGTTTGCACGGTGGACGCGGCACGAATGGTTCCCCTCGCGGCACGAGCACTTTCATTTCGAGCGGACGGATCGCAATTAACAACATTATTAGAAGGACTAAGCTGTGTGTGTGTGTGTGTGTGTGTGTCGCAGAGATCCCGCGCAGCCTTTCCTGTAGCTGGAAAATCTCTGCATCACGTTGACGTATAGACGCAGAAAATTCCTCCTGCCTCTGCTCTTGTTCTCTCCGCATAAGCTGGACTTCCTGCAGCACCGCTTGCAGAGCGACAGCTATCGAGGAAGATCCCTCCGCCGCACTCGACGTCGCCGGAAGATCCTCCTCCGCGATGAGCCTCCTCTTACGTAGAGTAGGACGTAGCGTATAAGGCATCGCGTCAGATGAACACAGCACTCGCTCCACCCGACCGTCTGGTCCACTCATAACACCGTTCGCACGGACGAGCCCCCAAAATGTTACGCCCGCACGACCGAATTCGCGAACGTGAGCAAGTCCGCGCTCCCGCGACGCGGAAATGATTACACAAGAGATTGCGGAGGAACACAGAACACTCTCTTTATTACGAACAGATACAGAGCGATCAGAGAAAGACAGGAGCTGACGTTTCACGTCCGAACGTAACGAGCGTCAGTCCCAGACTTTTTCATTACAAAAGACCTTCGCTTTGAATTTCGAAAAGAAGAACGCGATCCACCGGGCGTCGGCACGGAACGGGCATAACAATATTTATATAATTTTATATTTTCTTATTTTTGTATTTTTTTTTATTTTGCAACGCATTACAATTATAAATCTATTTCTTTTAGTTTTTGTACATTTAATTTGCTGTTCATACAAATAACCTAGGCAGCTAGAAAGAAACGGAGAGAAAGAGGAACTAGAGCAAGTGAGATAGAAGTGTAGACGGCGTTACTGGGCAACTTACCCATTTCGCGCATGCGCACTCCATTTTAGGCTTCACAAAATCAGGAGAGTTGCGCTACTGTATATACTGTGTCAGTGCGCTGGAAGAAGTCTTCTTCTTGTATTTAATTGGCCAGTAGCCTCTTCACGGCAATCATCGAGGCCAGTGCAACGAAAAATATGATATGTATGCGAAAAGAGAATTGAAACGAAACGTATGATGCAATGCCCGCGAAAATGGCGAAACTCAAACGGACACCGGGCGCCTGCGACTGCGACGTCGTCACGCCACTCTAACGCGCGTCAGGACGAACGAATGAGCCGAGCCAATCGCGGACACACATCAGCGAGGAAATCAAGGCACGGTCAAAGTCGGCAACACTTTCAAAAAATATACAAAAGATGAGCACCCGATCCGAAACGCGTCCGCACCGGTCGGGTGGTTCTTCGGAACAGGCTGGAAGAAAAAGTGCTGAATTTAGTACGGATAATACAATCTAGGGAATTCGCAGCGCTATCAAAGCGCTTCCAATGCGTGCATTGGCTAAATCGAAACGACTTTCTATGTAGTCAGGAAGTAAGGTATAAGGAGACTCCACTCCGTAAAATAAAAGTGGACCCATTTTAGGTTTCGAGTTTAGTTTCCGATTCTGATGAATGCGAGTAAGAGAAATAATCATTTCTCTTACTCGCATTCATTATGCGCAGCACTACTAAATTCACGAGCGCTGCGAGTGTCGAGAATCGGAAACTGAACTCGAAACCTAAAATGGGTCCATGGATTTCGTTACAGACCATTGTACCGTACAGACATGCTCGCTCAGAGTCCATTGAATTTCGGAAAAACTGTAATTTCGTGACTAGTGCTAACCGAACCGGTTAAATGTGGTTAACCGAAGTATAAATTGATCTCAATCCAAATAATTCATATAGTAACGGAATCCGAAGAGTAGTCAATTGTTAGCGATTTATTGGAACTCTGTGGCAGACTGTGATCTATTAGACGACATTATTATCAAGAATCTAGAAGGCACAGTTAGCGGTTATTGGGAAGATCGAAGGAAATTCTTAATCCATACTAAGCCAATTTTGCAAACTACAGGGAAATTTAACGTAAAGCGTTAAGGTTACGGTCGGGTTACTGTGAGTAATGATAGTATATTTGGCTGCGCCATAATAAGCTTCATCTGCTATAAAGATTGCTGGTCGGACATCTTTACCTTTTTTCTGGTGAATGTTTTGATTTGCTTGATTGCTTGCTAAACGAATGAACGAAAGCCGCCGTACCAAACGATCAATATGTTGAAGAAGAAGTGATGTTATTCAAAATCAGAAGATACGATATAGACAAATAAGAAAAGAACGTTAAATCTGAAAACTTCTATATAATTATTAACCTTACTCAGCGAGATTTGATATATTACGAAATGATTTATTAGAGTTTAAATGTATTAGTATATAGTATCTTTCGTTTGTTTGTTTGTATTATAAATGCTAATATACATTCATATTTTCAGATAATATTAAATGTTGTGTTTGGATGAAAAAGTTTGTTTGCATGTTTAATAGATTAGTTAAAATATATTATATGAATACAATATTAAATTATAATAATTCATATAAAATAAAATTTTAAAAAAGAAAGAAAGAAAATAGAGAGAAAGTGAATGCATTAATAAATGTTAATTATTAAAGTTATATTTAGAGAAATTGTGAAAAATACACTCTTTTATGATATTATAATACAAATATTAAAGTAAACATGCCTAAACATTCCAAAAGGTCAGACGGATCTTATAAACAGAGGAACCAAAATAGCCCTCTATCACCACAAAATGGGGGTAACCAAACAAAAAAACCTCGAGTAGAATTTGAAACGATCTCTCCGGGTAAACAGATACAAGGTAGTAATACAGAGGTAGTAAATATTAAAGATAATGATCCTCAGATAGATAGTCTAGTAACAATAGAGAATGACAATTCTTTTCAGGCGAGGGAAAGGCTGACGGAAAATGAAATATTAGAATTTAAGATTAACTACTTCAAAAACCAAAGAATTAATAATAGATACTCCCCGCGTAATCCGGGCCCATATGTGGTACATATTTTTTCAGTAGATCAAAATATAGGTAATTTACATCCCATGGCGTTGGGGAAAAAACTACGGTAATTATGCACTATAGGGGACCCAGCTCCGATGACCTTGAGCTTGACATATGTTGTCAAGGTTATGATTCTGAGCAACTTTACCTTAATAACTAGGTGACGGACTCTTATAGTTTTTGAAATATTAAGCGTTGAAATTATTTTTAACAGTAGTGAAACCTACTGGGTAAATGTTTCGCTTTACACAGTCAACCTCAAATGACTTCCGAGTGACCTTGATCTGGACCTTGACCCTCAAGAAGGTCAAGGTCATTGACCATTCCCGTCGCTCGTCCTTCGTTAAAAAGTTATTAACAATCATAGTTCTAAAATATACATTTTATTTCTGCTATATACGTATGATATCAAGTACTATTCTACACCTTTCTCTGTTCAGAAACGTTAAACTTTCCACGCGATGTTACTTTCACTCCCCTCCCCTGCACAGGGGCACAGGACTTCTACGATTATACTGTTGCTATGATAGTACTGTCGGGGCAGACCTCTGTAACGGTGTGGCCGAAGGCCGCCCCCTTGCACCCGCTCGTATGTGTTTGTGTGTGTGTAAAATATCAAGTAATAGACTCATAATCGTTATATAACGAATGGAACACACACATACACACACACACACACACGGGCGGGTGCAAGGGGGCGGCCTTCGGCCACCCCCCTGCACCCACACCGTCACAGAGGTCTGCCCCGACAGTACTATCATAGCAACAGTACAATCGTAAAAGTCCTGTGCCCCTGTGCAGGGGAGGGGGGATGAAAGCAATTTCAATATCACGATCGTTTAAATAAATTTTTTGAAATAATGGCTAAGTTCTATCCTATCGATGATAATATTACAATAAA
>NW_017280214.1:70054-71729 GCF_001594065.2 Cyphomyrmex costatus | reverse complement strand
TTAATTTATTTTTTAATTTTTTTTAAACACACTTTTGTAATTCTAAAACCTGTAAAATATGCAGCAAACTGAAATATTTGTATGTCCTATGTATTACATAGAAGATAGAAGTGTAAAATAATTACTGAATCATAACGGCCGAATGTCTAAGGGCTTTCAAGTCTTATTGATAAGAGCTATAAATAGCATGTATCCAATCGAACCGTGTTCAATCGTGTGCAAAGTAACGACAAAAGTAACTGTAAATTTCGTTACCGTTACCCAAAAAATGTAACTCGTTACCGTTACAGTTACCAAAAAAAGAAAGTAACGCAGTTACCAGTAAAGTTACCAAAAAAGTAACTTGTAACTGTAACTTCGTTACAAGTAACGAGTTACTTCCATTCCCTGGTAACGACTTTAACAATGTAACTTCTATTAAAAAATTGGGTAGGAATTTAATTGCAGTTTATTTTAAATTTAGTTTTGAGGCAAATAAATTCGTTGAGACCGAGAATTTCCTGCCAGAAAATTCGTTTATATACCAGATTTTAACCCATTAACCGCTGAATGCACTGCAATTTTACCTCGAGTTCAGCGTTTATTTCTCGTATAAAACATATAAGGAAAAAAATCGAGAATACATGAATTTTATAGTTTCAAGGTCGCTCTTTCGAATGGCGATGAGAAAATTTTCAAAAAATTGTAATTTCCAATATTTTTTTGCAAAAATATGTAAAAAATCATGATTTTCAGACTCATTTTTTTTCGTTTCTCATAAAATTTTTTGTCAAAACGCATTTGTATCGACTGAAAATAAGTCATAAACGTGCACCCGATGTGTCTACTAAAGGAATCCATCATACTTGATTTTTTTTTATTGTCTTATTAACAAAATGGCGGTCGATACGACGACATATTTGTGCGTTTTTCAAAATTGCCCATCATCTAACATGAAAGTAATTCTATTGCGTGCGTGCATGCGTGCGTGCGTATTCCATTCGTTATATAACGATTATGAGTCTATTACTTAATATTTTACACACACACACACACGGACGGGTGCAAGGGGGTGGCCTTCGACCTTTGGCCACCCCCCCGCACCCACACCGTCGACAGAGGTCTGCCCCGACAGTACAATCGTAGAAGTCGTGCGCCCCTCAGCAGGGGGGAGGGAGAGATGGACAGAGGTCTGCCTCGACAGTACAATCGTAGAAGTCGTGCGCCCCTCAACAGGGGGGGAGGGAGAGACGGACAGAGGTCTACCCCGTGTTACACTAAAAATCCCTCTTTCTTCATTATTATAAATATATGATTCATACATTTTCTTTATCTTATTTCTAGTTTGGTATTTCGTCTTAGTCAGATATTCTGTCTCCATTATATCTATATTTCGTAATCGTCCCTTTTATAGAAGGGCCTATCTTAGTTCATAAACATTCAAACAACAGATGACTCACGCTCGCATACTCTTATGCGTCACGTAGATAAAGAATATCTATTTTATAATCTTTTTCCTTCGAAGGCCTTTTTCTAGAAAAATGTTAAACAATAGCATATATGCCTAATAATTAAGTAGTAGTATATGGTAAGATCTTTCCGAATGCGAGGATGAATATCTTTTATTTTTCCTTTTCTTTCTTTTGTCTCTTATTCTTAATGAAACTAAAATCCAAGAGTCATAATATATAAAGTT
>NW_017280214.1:58288-68575 GCF_001594065.2 Cyphomyrmex costatus | reverse complement strand
GGTGAAAATAAGTTTAAAAATACATGTTTTTAAATTTTTGCGAGGTTGCCAATCATAAACTAACAAAAGGGGGTCACTTATAAGTTTTCAGGAATTTTTTAAAAATTATGGTTAGGTTGGAATATCTCGCAAAAAATATTTTCAAATACCTTTTGATACGTTTTGTATGCCAAAATTTTTTTAATAAAATTGTATGTGATAGGTCTAGTGACAAAAATAAAATATGAAAATACTTCATAAGGCAATATCTCCAAAAAGGTGTGGTGTACGGAATTAAAAATTTCTCCAAATTTTTTTTTCGGGTCAACGAACTTTTTGGTGACATACTGGTCATAATCCGTTTAGGGGCCGATTGACCCCTTCTTAACCTGCTAGAGCCTTTATCAATAACTTCCTGAGATTTTATTTGGATTGACGCAAGAGTTTTTGAAGACGGTTTATCTTTCTTTTTGCAATTATGATTTGCTTTAATATTTGAATTACAAAATTTTTCTCCTTTTTGGAGTTCTTCATTATTAACAAGAGAGGTTTTATCATTATTATCATTATTTGTAGATATTCCTATTTTTGGAAAACTGCTTTCTTTGAGAGAGCCTTTTCTTTCGACTCTATTAAAGAAGATTGAATCGCATTGGATAGTGAGGTTTGGTAACTTCCCTCCTTCCAATCGACAGGAGTAGAATTTAACAGGGAAGTGCGGAAACTTTCCTCTGCAATTCTAGGATTTTTTAAATTTTCAGGAAGGGTTTGGTAACTTCCCCTTCCAAGGATTTGGGAGTCTAGAGCCTTGGAGAAGGCGCGGAAGCCTTCCTCTAGATCAGGATTTTTAATTAGATTTTCATTATCTCTCAAGGTTTCATTTTCAATTTCCTCTTTGACTTTATATTCATCTTCATTTTGAATAAGATTTTTATTACCTCTCGAATTTTCATTTTCAATTTTAATTTCATTCTCGTCTTCATTTTGAATATTATTTTGGTAATTATACAGAATCACTCAAGCAGCTTAAAAATCGATCAAATTAGGCTTATTCGACGCGTTTTTGCATGAAACGAAAGAATCTGGCAGAAATAAGCGTCGCTCTGCCCTACGAACCGAGATATTTAATGTTAAAGTTGACGACTATTCAGGTTAGGAAATCTGTCTTACCGACTATATGTAGTGCTACGAGTATGCTTTCTTCATGCTCTCTGACCTCGTGCGCATGCGCTTGGTATGGTTTGAGTCCAATAGTATGCACGATATTTGAAATTAACACTGCCAAACAAATATAATATATTGTTGTCAGACGCGAAATTCTACAGCTTTCCCTGTTCAGAAACGTTGAACTTTCCACGCGAAGTAACTTCCCCCCCTCCTGCACAGCGGCACACGACTTCTACGATTGTACTGTCGGGACAGACCTCTGTCCATCTCTCCCTTCCCCCCTGCTGAGGGGCGCACGACTTTTACGATTGTAATGTCGGGGCAGACCTCTGACGACGGTGTGGGTGCGGGGGGATGGCCGGAGGCCGAAGGCCGTAGGCCACCCCCTTGCACCCGCCCGTGTGTGTGTGTGTGTGTGTGTGTGTTCCATTCGTTATATAACGATTATGAGTTTATTACTTGATATTTTACACACACACACACACACACACACGGGCGGGTGCAAGGGAGTGGCCTACGGCCTTCGGCCTCCGGCCACCCCCCCGCACCCACACCGTCGTCAGAGGTTTGCCCCGACAGTACAATCGTAAAAGTCGTGCGCCCCTCAGCAGGGGGGGAGGAAGAGATGGACAGAGGTCTGCCTCGACAGTACAATCGTAGAAGTCGTGCGCCCCTCAGCAGGGGGGGAGGGAGAGACGGCAGAGGTCTGCCCCGACAGTACAATCGTAGAAGTTGTGCGCTCCTCAGCAGGAGGGGAAGGAGAGATGGAGTAGGAGTACTGTTTAAAGTTAAAGGTCGTGAGCACGGCAGTATGTATATGTTGTTGGTCGGTAACTCGACGACCGCCACAATCGATTAACTAGGTAATGCTCGAGAAGACCGAGCGAGGCGCTGAGCGCCCTTCTTCTTTGTTTCGCTTCTTCTTCGTGTGGTCGTTGCACGTTTCTCAGCCATCTTGTGTAGAAGTCTGCCGGCATTTCGTTTCCGTGCGCGTCCTTTGTGCGAAATACGTTCTCGTTCGATCGTTGATAGATCGGAAATCCTTGTGGAGCTTTAGCTCATGTGAGGCTTTTAGCCGACGTGATTATAATGTGAGGCTGTGAGCCTACTGGTTCGATTCGAACGCTAGTGAGATTAAGAACCTTCTCGAAGATCGAGGAGAGTACGCTCTACGAGGTAGACGTACAACGATCCCACATTGGTGGGCATCAACATTGTATACTCCAGGTACCTGTGAGAAAGAGAGAGAAAGCGAAAGAGAAGTAAGACAAGATTCGCTCGAATCACGAGACTATTTGCGGCTATGGCCGAGCCTACAATCTACATCAGTTTTTGTGGATAACTTTGCGGCTGGAAGCCGAATCGGATTGCTAATCAATTTGTGAGTAATTTTATTTTCAGTTATTCTCGTTTCTGTCGCCTCTGTCAACGCACGCGTGTGCCGTCTACCGGAAGGACACTATTTTCTGTGTACTGAATCAGGAACGATTGTGATACGCCTTTGCAGTTTTACTTCTAGTTTATCATTCTTTACCTTCAAAGTTAACGTTATTTCACATATTGTTTATTGTCATGTTTTATAGAATTAGATATTCACTTGTTTAACAATTCAAACCTAGTTTATTAATTTGTTTATGTAAATTCATCAATTATATTCATGTCATACTAATTTCTGCAAGATTCTTAAAATATAAAACTTCGCTATTTTACGTTACACGTCGTCTACCTTGATTCTTTTAGTTATTAGAAAACGAACCTAGATTACTATCGAACAAGTACAATAATGAAAAATTAATTAATTTTTTAATCGAGCATGGTGTATTAACAAATATAATTGAGTGTAGTAATTGTGGTAATGATGTTAATATTTGCAAAGAAACGTTGACGTATAAATGCAACAAACGATATGTTATAAAAAATGTATATAAAAATATTTAATTTTCTGTGCTGGTACTTGGCTTGTCAATGCATGGTGACATCGGAGGATACATTTCTGCAACGATATCAAAGAAGGTCTCGATTCGCTCAGCATAGTTATAGGCACGTTTGAAGAGAAATTCGGCTAAATATCCGACGAAATGGTCCTCTCGTCTTCCATATCGTGGGATATTTCCTCGAACTTCTCTCCAAATGCGCTCTATATGCTGAGTGTGTGCACCTGTAAATTTAAATATGTTACAACATACATTGTGTAATGAAACATTTAAATTATTATCAGGGACAAATAAAAAATTTGTGAAAAATTTATGTTACAACATACATTGTGTAATGAAACATTCAAATTATTATCAGGGACAAATCAAAAATTTATGAAAAATAAAAATTACGTCTATTATAAAATATATTAATATTTTTCAACATATCTCACCAGTGTCAGGATCGACGAAGTTGTACGAATGGTTGACTGTCAGATGTTGGAAGCCCTCATTGTTTAAACAATCATAGGACTTCCAACAATCTGACACAATAGTCGTTCCTGGCAATATCCATTCCTTGATTATTGCCAAGAGCGTTTGTTCTGTGCGATTCTCCACTGGTACGACGAACACCTTCTTTGAGACTTGCTCGTATCCTCCGAAAATCCACTGACCTTTGACGAGCCGACCACGATTGTATTTACGCTTGCCAATTTTTGCCTCATTTATTTCGACTGTGCAGTCTGGACCGCCAAGCTTTTGGCTGTGCTTTTCAGGCCAAAATACACAGACCTGTTCAAACAAATAATATTAATATTGTTCTATATCTAACTAAATATTTTATGAGTACTAATACAGTCATGTACAAAATATAAGTGAAACATAATTACCTCTCGACAAAAATTGAACCAGTCAACAATCGTGGTCGGCGATGCAATGCCAGTTTCGACCTGCGTGCGATCTTGACGTGGGTGTTGCAACATTAAAAAACATGCAACAAGTCTGCATATTGTACCCACGTCAAGATTGCTATTGTGGAACCAAGTACCAGTCCTGGCACTTCGCAAAAAATTGCAGCACTTGGATATTTTCTTCTTATATACATTTTTTAGAACATATCGTTTGTTGCATTTATACGTCAACGTTTCTTTGCAAATATTAACATCATTACCACAATTACTACACTTAATTATATTTGTTAATACACCATGCTCGATTAAAAAATTAATTAATTTTTCATTATCGTACGATAAGTGTCCAAATTCAAGTAGGCCCAACATCGTGCCATTTGGTGCCTAACAACAATATCATTGTTGCTGTTCATTTGTTTTATAGTATTCATTTCGAATTTCGTGCACTCTGTTGGGCCGAAAGGTTACCGAGCGCATGCGCACGAGATCAGAGAGCAGGAAGAAGGCATACTCGTAGCACTACATGTAATCGGTAAGACAGATTTCCTAACCTGAATAGTCGTCAACTCTAACGTTAAATATCTCAGTTCGTAGAGCAGAGCGACACTTATTTAAAATTCTTTCGTTTTACGCAAAAACGCGTCGAATGAGCCTAATTTGATCGATTTTTAAGCTGCTTGAGTGATTCTGTATAATTACCAAATATTTTATTAAATAGACAATTTATATAAATAGACACATTATGCATGATTTTTGCTGCGTCTTCGCCATCAATGGCTGATAGAGCAGATCACGTTCTATATCTGACGCGTTTTTGTAGTCACGACGTGACGGCAGGCTGTGCTCGATTTTTGCTGCGTTTTTGCTGTCATAATATGACAATAAGTGTGCCAGATTTTTAACAACATTTTGCTGATTTAACATGTAGTTATGTTTTATATCAAGTTTTAATCTATTTTTTGTTAATTTATTTTGTCAGCATGTATTGCTCGATTTCTGCTTGCTTTATTTCGGCAAAGTTTGATGAATTTTTACAGAATTTTTGCTAGTGTATTATGACGCAGGTCTGCTCTATTTTTGCTGCATATCTGTTATGGCTATACTGAAACGGTAAACCGTGTTCGACTGCTGCTAGATTTTTGCCATTATAATATGTAGCATTTTGCAATGCGTGCTTTTGGTGGGTTTGGCTAGAGACCTAGAAAACAGAGATGCGTCATTGAAGGGTATGGCTTGATTGGCTGTCTAAAACACGTGATCAGAGAGCCATTTTAATTCACTATTGCATCTAATAGATATAGTTTTATAACGTATGTACACATATATATAGAGAAAAATTTAGACAATACAGTGTCGAAGTGCAATAAAAAACTATTATTATGGTGTAAGTATTCTTATTTGTGTGAATATTTAATATCGGACTTAACCTAACCTAATCTAATCTTTCTACCTTTTGCATCAACTGTCATCAGCTTATTGGTCAAGAGCACTTATATTGAATTCAAATGGCGGTGGTTACCTAATCCAACCGACGCAATGTCGCATCTCTGTTTTCTAGGCCTCTAGGTTTGGCTATCTGGGTACTGGTTTAAAAATTAATCAATACAGTTTTATTTTTGTTGCTAAAATATTATTGATTTGATTACCCAGCTAGCAAGGTCATGTAATAATGACATGAATTTTTGGTACAAATAACGTCAATTATGACATAAAAGTAACGTTATTCTGACGTATATATTACGTGATTATGTCACATCCTATTGACGTTATTTATTACGTCAGGAAGACGTAAATATGACTAAAAAGTACTATTAGTGTCACTACTAGTGCAATAATGCAGTAGTAAATTTGTATATACTTCGTGTAGAAATTTAAGTAGAATACCGGTCAGTTTTCCCTAATTACTGAAAAAAAAAATTTTCTCTAAATTCGAGAATTAATTTTTTTTATGATACATCCCAAACGGTCACCCATCCGAAGTTGTACCACGACCTCGCATGCTTAACCTTGACAATCGTACGGGAACTGCTGTACTTCGATGACCCACGAATCTGTATGTCAATGTCTGTATAATTGTGATATATCTTCAATGGAAATATTGAAAACAGATGGTTTATGTGTTTATATGATAGTGTATGTATTAGTGTACATATGTATTAGTATATGTATCATTTCCGCAAGTGTAATGCGCATGACATATCATTTTATCCTTGTTTTTCATCGAATATTAAAGGATAAAATGATACATCAAATAATAATACACAAATAATAACAAAAAATAATTAATTAGTAATGGTCATATATATGACGTCAATGTAACATCTAGTTGACGTCATATCGGTGACGTCAACTTTTGGTATTACAAATGACGTCAAAATAACGTTCCTGTCACTTGACGGCATTGTCATCAAAATCACTTCATAATCACGTCATTATCACGTGAGCTTGCTAGCTGGATAGCTCTTCACATTTCTAAATGCACATGAGAAATTTATAAAATAGTCAAAAATTTTCAGAGATTTAGAAGGCACATCCCAAAAGAGCTTGGGAATCTCCAGATTTGCTTATTCGATTTGCATACATCAATTCTTATACAGAACTCATGAACGTTTTCTTCTTACGAGAAGCAAGTCCATCTCGTGGCGGAGCCGTGTATGAAAGTGACAAATTTTTGCTGCAAATTTATTATCAAATAACGCTACGCAATGTTTGCTGCCAATTTGCTCTCAATTTGTCGTCAAATAATGCTATACAAAGTTTGCTACTAATTTGTCATCAAACAGCACTACGCAAAGTTTTCTACCAATTTGATTCTAATTTGTCGTCAAATAATGCTATGCAAAGCTAACTACCAATTTGGTGCCAATTTGTCGTCAAACAGCACTATGCAAAGTTTGTCGCCAATTTGTTGCCAATTTGTATGAATATATTTGCCCGCATTTTGCTACCAATTTGCTGCCAAATTATGACATCAAATTTAGTTACATATTTGTTAGCGAATTGTCAACATTATTTGATATATAAAAACTTGTTGCCAATTTTTATTCTTTTTGCTAACAAGGTTTGCAACAAGATTTTACAAGATCTGTTTTCAGCAAATTTGGCTATCTGGGTAGTTCACCATAAAATGGTATTCTAACCTTTTTTCAAATATTAATTTAATGAAGAATAGGGTAAATGTTAAGAAGACCCCGTCCACTTGAGATAAAAAGTAGCGAATTTGTTTCTAAAGCAGAGGATTTTGTGGCTGTAACAGATTTCCTAACCTAAATAGTTATTTAACTTTAACGCTTAATATCTCGGATCATGAAGCAGAGCGACACTTTTTTTCTGCTAGAAACGCATTGATCGAGTATATTTTTATCAAAATTTGAGATAGAGGGGGTTTTCTTCAACATTTACCAATAGAATAGAATTTATTCACTTCAGCCAATATATATAATTTAATTAATGTTATAATAATAATTTAAATTCTACATATAACAGAAAATACCTGGTTGTTGTGTCCCTGGCTGTTTCAATAGCAATAAGAAAGGTTTTTCCTTAAGACGATTTCCTACAAATTTAGAGCGACGGACATTATGGCTGGAAAAGATAGGCAACCTACTCAATCTTCTTTTATTTGTGAAGTAAGTACTAAATGTATTAATTGATTAAATGAAATGACAGATATTTGTGTATTGAATCCAAAAAAGTATTGAAAAAGCATGTTGTGTTATACATTCATAAAATCAAAAGTGCCTCGAGTACTCAACCATAACGATAATGTTACAATGCTATTTTTAGATTCACTTTTCAAAGGACATGTGGGAAAAGCCTAGAGTTGATGGAAAACAAAAATTAAAATGTAATGCTGTATACCAACAATTTTTCCAATTCAAAACGTATGTATCTTGAAAAATTAAGATACTAAGAGAATTGTACATTGTAATGTATATTTATTTATTTTTAAAGATATTTTGAATATATAATCTAACAGAATAATTATTTTATGATATGCAGATGAATCACTGTCAAGAGCTTAGCGAGACTATCTCTAATTATATCCATCAAATGAGACTTCCACGTCTGTTTTAAAATCTCATCCTTTGAAAAGATATGCAGACACATCATACAATTTGGAGAAAAATGTTGTTAAGGAATTGCAAACCATTACAAATATTCATGAGACTACTTTGATGAATATTTTTAAAAAATCGATGTCTAACTCAAATAATCAATCAATGAATATTAATTTACAATCTGTTATTAATAATAACAAATACAATTTGGAAGATACTCAAATGACTGAATTGACTATTGAAAATCGAACTGATATCATTGCAACAATACCAAACTCAGACGCTAATCAATCAGCATTACAATCTGCTTTATTGAAAATAAAAGATTTAGGAACAAAGCTTAACAAAGCCAACACGATCATTTGCAAAGACGAACAAGCGAAGAAACATCTACTCCAGCGTATAAGAAAATTGAAGAGCTCAAAAAGATTATATTTTGAAAAAAATTTGTTAAAATCATCAAAGATATTAAATAAAGTTTTTAATAAAGATCAAATTGAATGGCTTCAAAGATATATTTCCAAACATAAAATATATAGATGGTCTAAAGAAACAATAAAAAAAGCGCTTCGAATAAAATGTCCTTGTACTGAAAACGGCTATAATGAACTTATAAAGCAAAATATTCCATTATCATCAACACGCATACTCCAAAAAAGCATGGAAGCATTTAATTTTGAACCAATGAGTTTTGATTCAATAAGTTCCTGTAATCCCTCTTGAAGCACAGAAAATAGAATTATTAATTTAAATAATCTCTTTGAAATGAACTCATTATATCATATATGTGTTATGATTAGAATTTGTAAGAGAAATAAAATTTGCAACAATTGTCTAAATTCCACAGGATCAAAAATTTATAATTCTAATATAACATTTTCAAAATTTGTATTTTTAAAATGTTATAAAACTAAAACATTATTTTATATGTGTGTGTAAACAAGAAAACGTTTAATTATTTTCATGAAATGGAAATTATTATTAGACGACATGTTCCTTACATAAAAAAACATAAACAATGATTTAATCACGTTTTTGACTGAAAAAATGATTCATGTTCGATGTAACACTATAGAAAATTGTCATGATTTATTTAAGAAAATAATGAAATATTTTATCTAATTTCGGATTAAAGCACTGTGCAAAAAAGAATCAAAATTAAGGAAACCAGTTTTTAATAGTAAGATCATGGCCATGGATTTTATTATTAAGTAATCATATTATTTTGTAATAAATATAGAATGTATAAACTGTATGTATAAACTGTATTTTCTATCTTTTTAATAATTATTTTATTTAAAAAATTAATGATGTCTTTTCTTTCCAAATCTTACCACGCGTTAATAGTGGGGATATGAAAGCATCAATTGGTTCCGCCATATTGTTACTCAACCAATGAAAACTCTGACAAGATTGACCAGACTCTATTAAGGCCGTGTTCGGATATGCACTGCTAGTACTGAAAATCTGTAGTGTACGTTACGTATACTGTAGATTTTCAGTATGGTAGTGCATATCCAAACTAGAGTCCTAGATATCTGAGAAGCGCAACCGATGTTCCGCGTCCTGATTAGCAATATGTAATTATATGCTGATTAGCTGTGAATGTCCTGACTGTCAGCCAATCATGACATTCATTCAGTGGTATTAAAAATGGCTGACTAATAGATGATTGGTGGATTTTATATTTCGTCTGCAAACGACGCCATTTTTAATACTTTTCTTAGTAATTTTGCGATACTGACTTAAGCCGGTTGCGCTTCTCTGATATCTAGGGGTGTTTACGACAAATGATCGGATTTCCAATCCAATCGAACAGTGTGGTACTCATTTGGTACATTTCAAAAAAACTCCCTAGCTTAATCGGATTTTGGTGCCTGTCTCAGGAGGTAATCGGATTGAGTTGAACGGATCGTGAGAGAGGAACAATTTTGCGAATTTGCGTATGGACTTAATAAAAGCAGAGTGCATAAAGACAAAGAGATACATACGTTAACTATTATTGTAATAATTATTGTGTATTTTATTCTAAAATGTATATCAATAATGGAAATATGTATAGTATAGTTAAGAATTCTGAAAAAGTAAATATATAACCTCACTTTATTAATTTTTTATAAAATATGTATAATAAAATATTTTTTTGCAGAAGTATAAGATTTGCCAATTTTTAAATATTCCGTACAACAAATATATCCATCCTTATATGTATCCTGTAAATTAATAATTTATATAGATATATAATAAAATATA
>NW_017280214.1:45552-57858 GCF_001594065.2 Cyphomyrmex costatus | reverse complement strand
GAATTTTATTTATAACTATAATGTAATACTGAAGATGGTCAAGTTAATGACCGAAACGTTTATTGATTAGTTATGATAATGATATGAATAAATTATTTATTTTATAATAATTTATTACATTTATAATAATTTATCACAAATAAGAACTTGTGTGTGGTTTTATGCTCATTGTATGAAATTATTGTTTTTGAATCTAACCACGTTTTTGTGAAAGTTATTAAATAATATATTATTTATTATATTTTACAGAAAATTGTTGAAGGTTTATTTATTAGATTAGTTCAAAATGTTATTTGTATCGTTTTTCGTCAATTTGTACTAGATATTGCAATAACAATCTTTTTATATTTTACCAAATATATATATATATTTAAATATTTTTATATTTTATTATATATCTATATAAATTATTAATTTACACAGGATACATATAAGGATGGATATATTTGTATGGAATATTTAAAAATTGGCAAATCTTATACTTCTACAAAAATATATTTTATTATACATATTTTATAAAAAATTAATAAAGTGAGGTTATATATTTAATTTCCAGAATTCTTTTACTATACTGCAGGGGCGCAACAACGGGGGGTGTCCAGGGTGTCCGGACACCCCCTGAAGATCAATGGACACCCCGTCATTGGGTGTCCATTTCAAAAACTTTTTTATCTCTTTGAAACTCATTATTTGCAATCCAATAAGTTTAAGTAGGAAAATAATAATTTCAAATTCATTACTTAGCGCGCCCAAAAAGGTCGGTAATGAACTAGTGGTATATTGGAAAATGCAAGTTCAATCGTGTTGCAACTTGCAAGTCCAAGCGAGGCGCGAGGCGCGAGCCGCTAATGACTAGACTAGACATGACAAGTCATTCGGCTGCAGTATTGTTTATCACGCTCTCGCGACTAACGATATTTAAGCTTATCTTTGAGTTTTTATAAGCCATTTACCAGAGAGTTTTTACTGTGTACACACACATACATATATATTTTACATTAGTGAAAATATTGAATACTTTTTTAAAATAAAACTTTAAACTCATATAAACAACTTTAATTAGAGACATTTGACCAATTTAATTTGAATTTCATGAAATGTATCGTCTGGTCAAAAGTTTATATCATTTTTTCAATGAAAATTAAATCGTATAATAAATTTTAATTGAATCTAGTAAAAATGACAAATGTAATGATGTTAATAATTTCTATAGGTCAAAGATATGTTTACTGAAGTGGAAATTTTAATAAAACTTCTAATGACGTGTCCTGCTTCATCTTGTGAAGCTGAGCGAAGCTTTAGCGCACTTCGTCGATTAAAAACCTACTTACGTAGTACAATGACGCAGAAACGACTGAGCAATTTAGCGATATGTTATGTTCATAAGCACATTTTAGATACAATAGATATTATAGATTTAGCTACCGACTTTGTTGATTTCAATGATTATAGAAAAACTGTATTTGGAAAATATAATCTATCTTTAAAAAATCCATTGTCACGTGACACGTTCGTTTTATTCGCGATGTGATTAGTTAATGCCTCTTCAAGGCGAGTAAATTTGAAATGTACGGAATGAATTTAGCTATAAGATTTATATATTAATAATTATAACACCACAAAATCATTTGAAAACAATTAATTTTATTAAAAACAAAAAAAAAATGAATGGAAAAAATAAGTAGTATTTCTTTCTTTAAAGACCTTCAGCTTATCTCTTAATAATAGATTATTTTCTATTATAAAAATAATATTGTAAGCGACAACTCGCTTCTCATAGTTTTTAAGTTGGCAATGCGCTCGTTACCAGACTCCCTACCACAGCGTGGCGCTGTGCTATGGAGAAGAGACCCTGTGATTGGTCGACAGTAATTCTAAGTTCAAGAATACGTTAAGAAGTCGCGTCCTAGACGCTCTGCAATAAAGTGTGTTTTTAACTAACGTGTGTTTCATCCTGGATCTTTCAAGCTATTCCTGACATCTTTCCATCGTTTCCTTAACCGGTTACGTTTCTATTTCTACCCCTCGATTAACCTTGTCGAAACCTTACAGTCTCAGAAGTGGGATTCCTCTCACCGTCCTGCCTCTCGGATTCCATCTTGGATCCTTTGTCCTTTGTATCCACACACGTTTTCTTTGTACTGAACGTCGCGTTCGTCGGCATTCGAGCGGTACAAGTTTCGCTCCGTGATTATTACGGTTGCTATAGTTTTCGGTCGGTTCGTGACCTCTCGGGTTATTCAGTTCGGTTTAATACGCTGAAAGCCTTTTTCCCGCTGTGTAACAGTGTTCGTCATACGTGTCGTCAACTAGTCGATTCACGTTTACAAGTGTTTTTCAGTTCAGTTAATACGCTGAAAGCCTTTTTCCCGCTGTGTAACAGTGTTCGTCATACGTGTCGTCAACTTGTCGATTCACGTTTACAAGTGTTTTTCAGTTCGGTTTAATACGCTGAAAGCCTTTTTCCCGCTGTGTAACAGTGTTCGTCATACGTGTCGTCAACTTGTCGATTCACGTTTACAAGTGTTTTTCAGTTCGGTTTAATACGCTGAAAGCCTTTTTCCCGCTGTGTAACAGTGTTCGTCATACGTGTCGTCAACTTGTCGATTCACGTTTACAAGTGTTTTTCAGTTCGGTTTAATACGCTGAAAGCCTTTTTCCCGCTGTGTAACAGTGTTCGTGATACGTGTCGTCATCTTGTCGATTCACGTTTACAAGCGTTCAAAAGCGAGTGATTCTCGTTTACGCCTTTCGTGAGTGCATCAATTGGTGTACGTAAAGCTTTTCGGCATTCTCGGCATTTGCCGCTGCCTTACGACTATTGTATCAGATAGTCGCCATTACGTTGTATTCAACGTCTTCAACGGTTTCCGTTTGCGCGCGCGTGTCAACGTCGCCATCTTAGTGTTTTGCCAACACAAGTTCTGATTGGTTGGTAACTGTTCGGTTTACGAGTGTACAAAGTTACGTGCATTCACGGCGTTTATCGATTTATCGCATTGACTTTATCGATCGTTATTCAGAATGGATCGCGAACGCCTCGATGGATTATCTTACGAGCAGTTGAGAGACGAACTTATTAAGCTCAAGCTTCCTGTCACTGCGTCTCGAACAGACTGTTTAGACAGACTTTTAACTTACTATGAACGTTATTATGATTGTGAATCCGGAGCTATAAACGAAGTGGCTAGTGGTTCTCAAACAATCGCACGACCGTCACAAAGTGTCGACAATGTTTCTTCTGTGCGTTCTGCTACTACCATGGAAGAGATGCAACAATCCGTAACCTTTATTATGCAACAAATGCAACGACAGCAACAATTAATCGAAAGGATTGCTAATGCGGTCACCTCCGCTGAGTCAGGCACGAGAAATGCCCCTCCGTCAACATCAGTGGCGCCAACGAATCAACAATCGCCAATTATAATTTCTTCGTCATCAGTTCGAAATTCAATGGATGGTGCAGCATCTATGGACAATAATCGACATATTAATGTTTTTCCGCCTTTGGCTAGTGCATCCCCTGCACAGGCTGTTAAGCTGTTAGCTAATCAAATTTCTGTCTTCAGTGGTACGGAAGACGACGACGTCGAAGTTTGGATTCGAAAAGTTGAAAGAGTTGCTTCAATACATGGAGTACAAGATGGTGTTACTCTTCTTGCCGCATCGAGCAAACTCACAAAAAATGCAAGAGAATGGTTTGACTTAGATGATGGGCAAATCAACGACTCTTGGTTTTCTTTCAAAAACGCTATCATTAAACGTTTTAAAAGGTACGTGCCTTTCCATGTACTTATGCAAAAAGTTGAATCACGGAAATGGAATTTTCCAAAGGAGTCATTCCACGACTACGCTTTACAAAAAATGAAGCTGATGAATAATTTACAATTGCCAGATCGAGATCGCATACAATTGATAATCAATGGCATCAATAGTTTATCTCTACGCAGCACTGCAGCAGCTATAAGAACCAATTCAATGGACGACTTTTTGGAGCAAATGGGACAAATTACCTCCTCCTGCGCCATCAACGTTAAGAAGTCTCCACCTCCAGTGCCAAAAAAGGAGCGTATCAAGACGCCAGTGCTTCCTACAACGGAATCTTCATCACAATCAACGAAGAATAATAGTGCAGTGTCCTGTGTTTATTGTAAGGCAATAGGCCATGTAAAAGCAGACTGTTTTAAACTTCGCAAGAAGAATCAATCTTCTAGCTCTGAGTCGACGAGTGCCTCTGCATCCGTCGCAGCTCCAGTAACGCAGAAGGACAATCCCTCTCAAGTGGGATGTGTTCTCGATAACTCAGTGCATACATCAAAGTCAAGTAACTCTATAGTCGAGATAAGTTCGATTAACGGTTCAAAGTGTAGCATGTTTGCGTTAATAGATACCGGAAGCCCCGTTTCATTCATGTTAAGTCCGGTATACAAGTTGTTCTTCGGACAAAATTCTAGCTACGATAAACCAGTTATTGATAATTTAATTACTTTGAATGATACCAATATTAAAGTCCTTGCAATTCAAGACGCGAATATCAGTTTATCAATACTGCCTCATAATATTTTTAACGTACAACTACGTATTGTGGATAACGACTTATGGTCAACACACGTTGTTTTAGGTCGTGATTTCATCTCTAACAATGATTTATCTCTTTTATATAAACCTAATTCATCCAATGAATCAGATAAATTGCAGTTATTTAAAGAAGTCGCATCTGCCGATTTTTTAGAAACTAACATTAAGAAAATAGCTTTTGACACTGATTTTGGTATTAACGGTGATCAGAAAATTAACGAGCTTATTGAGGAAGTACAAAATACTCCTGTTGCTCCGATAAACGATGAATATAGTGTTAAGGTTAGGCTAAAGGACGACTCCATTTTTGCGTATGCACCTCGCAGATTTGCTCATACAGAACGACTAGAAATACGCGAAATTATTGATGATCTCCTTAAAAGAGCAATTATCAAACCGAGTAACTCTTGTTATTGCGCTAGAGTCGTACCGATACGTAAGAAAAATAAAAAACTAAGACTTTGTGTAGATTTACGTCCCCTTAATGATCGAGTCATTAAGCAAAAGTTTCCTTTTCCAGTAATTGAGGATCTTTTATCCAGACTTGGCAACGCTAAGGTATTCACTTTAATTGACTTAAAGGATGGTTTTCATCTAATCAAAATACATCCAGATTCTACCAAGTTTTTTTCATTTGCTACTCCAGACGGCCAATACGAGTACTTGCGGTTACCCTTTGGATACTGTGAGTCCCCCGCCGAATTCCAAAAAAGAATCTATCATATTTTACAGCCCCTGATCAGAGAGGACAAAATCTTGGTCTATATAGACGACATACTCATTCCATCTGAAACAGTTGAAGATAATTTGATAGTATTAAAGCAGACTATGTTATTACTCAAGAAATATGAATTTGAAATTAATTTCGAGAAAAGTCAGTTTCTTAAACATTCTATTGAATTCCTGGGATATACAGTATCTCCGACAGGAATAACGTTAAGCGAACGTCACGTTGAAGCGATTAGACGTTTTCCCGTTCCGAAAAGTGTTATTGAATTACAGCGATTCTTAGGCTTAGTCAATTTTTTCCGCCGTTTTATTAAAGATCTTGCCACTAAGGCTAAACCATTACATTCTCTTCTCAAAAAGAATTCAGAATTTAAATTTGATGATAAGTGCGTTGAAGCGTTTGAACAATTAAAATCAGACTTGCTTACATATCCGGTTTTGAGACCTTATCAACCCCACTTATATACAGAGTTGCATACCGACGCCAGCTCCATTGCACTTGCTGCAATACTCTTGCAAAAACAGGATTCTGGAGCATTAGCCCCTGTTGCTTATTACAGCCAATCTACCAATGAAGCCGAAAGTAAATATCACTCCTTTGAGTTGGAGATGTTGGCTATCGTCAAGGCCACCGAACGGTTTCACATATATTTGGCCGGTATACCCTTTAAAGTTGTTACCGATTGTAACTCACTGGTCCATGCAGTGAATAAAGCTAGCATTAATCCGCGCGTAGCTCGTTGGATTTTACGATTACAAAACTATACTTTTTCAATAGTACATAGAAGTGGACAAAAAATGACGCATGTAGACGCTTTGAGCAGGATAGTCGCGTCAACAGAAATTATGCCTCTCGAAAAAGAGCTACAGTTTAGACAATTAGCAGATCCAAATATTAAAATAATTGCTCAACAATTGGAAAAAAGTGTTCATCACGATTATGATCTTATTGATGGTTTAGTATATAAAAAAGAATCCGATGGTGTTAAATTTGTAGTGCCAGAAGGCATGATTCATAAAATATTATACATTTACCACGACGAATCCGCCCATTGTGGTACGGATAAAACTTTTCAGGGCATCCATGTTCATTATTGGTTCCCAGCGATGCGTCGCAAAATCAAAAGTTATGTTTCGAATTGCGTGACTTGTTTAATGGCCAGCGCATCTCACACTCCGAAAGAAGGCGAGTTACAGATTACTCCTACTGCAAACCACCCTTTTCAGATAATGCATACTGATCATTTCGGTCCTCTGCCCGAATCGCGAAACGGTATGAAACATATACTTCTACTCATTGATTCATGTACCCGGTTTACTTGGTTATTTCCGGTGAAGTCTACTACCACGCGTGAAGTGGTCAAACATTTTTCTTTACTATTTGATAATTATGGAAATCCCAATGAAATTGTATCAGATCGCGGAACTGCGTTCTCTTCATCCGAATTTGTAGAGTTTCTGCGTCCTCGTGGAATCAAACATCGTTTAGTAGCAGTAGCCTCACCCTGGGCGAATGGGATGGTTGAAAGGGTTAACAGATTTTTAAAAGCATCACTTAAGAAAGTCGTTGAAGACCCTATAGAATGGTCTAACAAGCTCGTTACAATACAATACGTAATTAACAATACGTTTCACGCGTCAACTAAAGCGTCCCCTTCCAAGCTATTGTTAGGTTACGAAATGAAAAATCATTCTGACAGTAAACTTGTTGAATTTTTGACTGAATTAGCTAAAACAGAAACTTCAAAGAACGAAGAACTACCTTGGGTAAACGAGCGAGATACTAGTCGTAAGCTTGCGATTCAAGCGACTGACAAAATTAAAGAGTACAATAAAACTTATTATGATCGTAGTCATAAGGCTCCAAAAAAGTTCAAAGCAGGCGAATATGTACGCGTTAAAGATGACGTCGTTAAACCTGGTGAAAGTAAAAAATTGAAGTCGGACTTCAAAGGTCCTTACATGATAGACAAAGTACTGTCACATAATCGATATGTTGTCAAGGATATTCCAGGGTTTAACATTACATCGAGGTACTACAATTCTATTTTGTCACCGGATAGACTTAGACACTGGATAAAACCAGTAGTTCCTTTGTGAAGTCTCATTATCTTTAAAATTAAATCTAAGCTTAAATTTAAGATTTAGCATAAGTTTTCTTTCGTTTTTGCAACTAGTAGCGGTTAATAAATATTTAGTCTTTACATAACACTGCCGCCTAGATTTAAGAGTAGCATATAAGACGAAGTTACTCATTGTTTTGTTAACATTTAATCAATTATTATTTGTAATCCATTGTATGTATTCTGTGGTTATATTGTTTCAAATTTTATCACAAAATTATAAGTTACGTTCGGGACGAACGCTATTGCAGAATGGCCGAGCTGTAAGCGACAACTCGCTTCTCATAGTTTTTAAGTTGGCAATGCGCTCGTTACCAGACTCCCTACCACAGCGTGGCGCTGTGCTATGGAGAAGAGACCCTGTGATTGGTCGACAGTAATTCTAAGTTCAAGAATACGTTAAGAAGTCGCGTCCTAGACGCTCTGCAATAAAGTATGTTTTTAACTAACGTGTGTTTCATCCTAGATCTTTAAAGCTATTCCTGACATCTTTCCATCGTTTCCTTAACCGGTTACGTTTCTATTTCTACCCCTCGATTAACCTTGTCGAAACCTTACAATATTATTAAATAATTACCGCAGTAAATTCATTGGGCAAATTCGAGGACCCTTTTTTTTTTTTGTAGTATTCAAGAAAGTCACGGTTGGACACCACCTAAGCTTACGAGGTTGTTGCGCCCCTGCTATACTGTACATATTTCCATTATTGATATACATTTTAGAATAAAATACACAATAATTATTACAATAATAGTTAACATATGTATCTCTTTGTCTTTATGCACTCTGCTTTTATTTGTAACTACCTGACTTTCGACTTGCGCGGAGTTAGCTCGTCGGAATAATTGTCCGAGGATTCGAAAGAGGTTCGATCGGTAGGAGAATGCAGGGCACGTAAAGTCTCAGACGGATGTAAAATAACAAAATAATTGATTTATTAATTTCGCCGAAATGGCTTGTATTCTATCGGAACAGATAAAAAAAAACGGCTTGGCGCCGAGGCGGTCGCAATGTATCGGCGAATACGTGTGTATGCGTTGTGTACGCGTGGTGTTGTTGTGTGCGTGTCGCGCAAGCGGCGCGGTGTCTGATTAACAATGCAGTGTGTGTCCGTATGCGTGGTATGTGTGCGTGAAGCGGAGACGGCGCAGTGTATGCGTACGTGCGAGCGAGTGCGGTGAGTTTGCTCGCGTCGGTGTTGTGACGGGCTAGTCCCAAAAAAAAAAGGTAGGAGACGGGCTTGCTCGTCTCCCCTTTTTTTTTTCTCGCGGTGCCTGTTCGCGCGGCTGATCAGCTGGTCGGTCTAATTTTAGCCCTGTCAATACGGCAATGCTATGATTCGCGGTGCGCGGTTTTCGCGTGTTCGTCTATTCGCGTGAATTCGTGCAATGACCACCGGCCGAGAACGCTCGGCAGAGGTGGAGAACTCTCCACCCCGGGCTATTGGTAGTCGATTGCGGTGCGTGAGGCGAAGGATGTTAGGCACGTTGCACCGAGACGGCGGCCGAGAACGCTCGGCAGAGGCAGAGCACACTCTGCCCCTTGGTTCTTACCGTTCGGTGCACTAGGATGCCTATTCGTGTACCTGCCGAGAACGCTCGGCGGAGCTGGAGTACTCTCCGGCCCGGTTTTCCTGGTTTACTTTAGGCTTTAGGAGTTGAGATTCGTTTCGGGAGCAGGTCGGGATCGGAATCACCCATTTCTCCGTAACGCGGCATTTTTATACAGCTGAAAATGCCGCGTTCGTGGGCCTCCGGTTTCGCTCGCGTTTGCTTCGTTGTTCGTGTTACGCGAAGCGCGGGACTACGTCCCGAAAGTGGGAGTCCTCGCCGATCGATCTAAATCGTTTATGTTCGGCGGTGCTCGGCGTTGTGCGACCGTTACTGCCGCTCGTACCTGTAAATTATGCTTTGATTTTTATCGGGCGCTAAGCGCCCTCATCACTGCATTGCCTAGCAATGCAGCGGCGTCCGACGGGATGGTATGTAGGAACGATGGGGGGATGCATCGTTACATATTAAGTCCATACGCAAATTCGCAAAATTGTTCCTCCCTTACGATCCGATCAACTCAATCCGATTACCTCCTGAGACAGGCACCAAAATCCGATTAATCTAGGGAGTTTTTTGAAATGCACCAACTGAGTACCACTGTTCAATCGGATTGGAAATCCGACCATTTGTCGTAAACACCCTAGGACTCTAATCCGAACCAGTGATGCACATTGGGGTCCCAGCACGCCGCGTTCCGGCGTTCGGCTTGACTCGACTTAGGGTGCCGTCCCATTAAGCACGGATCGGAATGACGGATCGGGTATCTCACTCACAGACTTCTATATATACTACTAGCTGCTAACTTGTTTGAAAAAGTGGACCCCAATTTCGATTGTGCATTATACGCATGCGTCAAGAACCGCACCGTGTGACCCGTGCGACACATGCGCATACATTAGCACGCTCATACGTATTTTGACAATTAACCAGGGTGAATATTGTAACACTGAAAATGACCCGATCGGAGTCGAAACGTTTGTTTTATAGTAGCTATTATACATTATATTTAAATTAAAGTTTTAGTTTTGTTATGTTATCGGCTATTTGCCCTTTATTATTTTACTTTGATAAATCGCTTTATTAGTAATAAATTGTGTTCATTTCTAAACTCTTACTTATATTATTTCTTCTGCTATTTCCGTATTCTCCGATCCGACGCGAATACTCCTCCTGCCGAACCTTTTTTATACGACTCGCATATTTTACCGACGAACTAGTCCGAGTATAAAAATCAGGTTGTTACAAGCATTAAAGTGAATTTATTTTTAAAGTAATGAATTTCGTAGCTGTGACAGAAGTACTAACCTACATGATTGAGCTTGTAAAGGAAAAGATTATAGAACTTAAGTATTGTCCAACAATTGAAATGTTAGCAGATATATTTACAAAACCTTTAAATAAAACTAAGTTTACTTATCTTAAGGATAAAATAATGAATAAACTTGATTGAATTAAGGGAGAGTGTTAAAAATAATAATTGCTTTCAAGTTTGTTCATTATCATTTAAGTGATTAGATTTATTCTAAATGACTAGAGTTTATTAATTACTAGAATTTAAATGACTAGAGTTATTTGATTTGAGAAGTTGGTGATGAAACAGGTATAAAGAGATACTCGATGTCGAAACACTAGAATGTTTATATTCGTATAATTTTTTGTTTCGACCTTACTCTTTTTCCTGCGATCATGGTGAGCTCATCATCGCTGAACGATATTTGTAATATTCGTAATATTTAACTATTTGATAAGTAAGATCTTGAGCGATATACGGATGATTGAGGTAACAGATTGATTATTAATGTAAATGTGTAATATCAGATATTATCAGATATTGTTATATATTCTATATTTCTAATCAGAGTAGTATGCGATATATGTCTGATGCAAATCAACTATTTTAGCATTAGTTTGATTGTGTTCAAAACATTATATTAAAGTCAGTTACAATAAACTTTGTATTGTTTAAAACTAAAACGTCTACCTGAAGTGAATATAGAAACTAGTTACGATACTATTTTTTAACAGGTTATGGGCCCAGATTGCGCACATTGTGGCTGAGTAATTGAATTGAATAAAATAAAATTCTAAAAAGAAAAGCGCGTAAAAGAATATATTTGTAAAATTTTTTCTTTAAAAAAACGTAAAAGCAGAATTTCTAATCTGATATTGCATATTGAGGAAAAAGAGCATGATAAAGAAATATCATAAAAATTTGAAGTTCATTGCACTATTTGTAATTGTGTTTAAGTTTAAAAATTGTAAAAACGAGTAAAAATCAAATTTGTAAAAAGTAAAAATCTAATTTGTAAAAGTTGTTTAAAATCATTTTTTAAAAAAAAGGTAAAATGTCAAAAATTTTTTGCGACGATACAAGTAATATAGATAAATTATCTTCTGTCGAGGATTATCCATTATGGAAATTTCAATTAGAAATAATATTTAAAGCTAACAATTTGTATGAGGTGGTAACTTCAGATAGAACTGAACAAACAGATAAATGGAAGAAAGATGATGCTATGGCTCAGAAAATATTAATAACAACAATTGATAAAAAGCCATTGCTACATCTTGTAGATTGTAAAACTTCATTCGAAATGTGGTCGAAGATTAAGACAATTTATGAAAGAGATAATGAACAACAAAAGTGCAACTTGTTACAAAAATTTTATAGTTTAACATATGATAAGAGTTCGGATGTTGCTACTTATATAAGTAAATTAAAAAATTTAGCAAACAGGTTGAAGGCATTAAAAGTTGAATTGGATAACAACATGTATTACGTCCGGCGCTCATTTTTCAGCTCAATTTTCGCCCCTGAATCTCCCATCTCGCTCACACTCACTGTTATCGCGCCGTACGTTTCGCCTGCGCACCTGATTAACTCTGATTAGCGCCGCGCTATCGCGAGGGCACCACCTCCCGGGCGCTTCACGCCGATTAATTAATTAGTAAAATTCGCGTTTTTATGAACGCCACGATACGGCCGAGAGTATGGCGATACTGGCTAGCGCATCTCGCGCAAAACTGCGATGAACTATCTCAAATTAATTCAGCTCTTTTACCGAAATCATTAATTAATAGGCTGGCGTAACGAGAATACAAATTTACTGCGCATCGCGCGATACTCGTTGATCCGCGTTGACAGGTAGGGCGAAAACCTATGTGGAAAAACCGAAGTTCGGTATGCGGCCTTATCACGGCGCCTCCGCGCTCGCTAGCAAAAATCCGCTTCGATACGATGTTTTGTGTAAATTCGAATTAAGATCTTACAAAGTATCGAAGCTGTACACCCATCAGGTAATGAGATATTAATTATTCACGAA
>NW_017280214.1:36301-44563 GCF_001594065.2 Cyphomyrmex costatus | reverse complement strand
TGTATTCGCGCATTCCTTTTGCCGGAATTTCGCGCAACAAATAGCGTCGCAGTTATTTCGCGTGATATTCGTGTGGTCGTTTCGGAAAACGAGAGGAGACGTTCGCCGCGGTACCTCTCCTCCAGTGAGTAGTATCCCCCTCAACGATTTGAAATCAAGGGAACTGTGCGCCTCCCTACGTGGCAGCCTTTTCCTCGCCCCCCTTTTTTTTTCCTTTTTCTCGTTGCTACTCACTGGCCGACGCGAAACCAAACTCAGCCGCGATTAGAAGTCGCGTATTCTTACTTTAGTTCTCGCGCTATGATTAAAACATACGCGTTACGAATTTCTCTTATCATCGGAATGAGAGACGACGTGCGTTTCCGCTCGGCCCACGGTCGCTCTTCATCTCCCGATCGACTCCGTCGCTGAATTCATTACTCTATACTTATAGGCGATATTTCGAATTCCGGGAAAGGCTCGAGCCCGATCTCAAATCTCGAGACCATCCGTGCTCACAATGCACACTACGATCCCACACGCCGCGTTCGGAATTTCGCGAATAACAAACTCACAAAAACCCGGACGTAACAACATGATTGTTTCAAAAATTTTGGTGACTCTACCAGATGATTATGGACATTTTGCAAGCGCTTGGGAATCTACTGAGACGGACAATAAAACGTTGGAAAATCTTACTGCTAGATTAATTGCAGAAGAAATGCGTATACATGCAAGACAACCAGATGGAAAAGAAGTAGCCTTAAAGACTACAAGTAAGAAATGCTTCAAATGTAATAAGGTAGGTCATTTTGCAAAAGACTGTAAAGTGAAAATTAATCCGAATAATAAGCAAGTTCGTTGTTTTCGGTGTAATAAGATAGGACATTTAAAAAAATCTTGCAGAGAAAAGCCGCAGAATAAAAATAGTGACAGTTGTAATATATGTAAGAAAACAAATCATAAAGAAAAAGACTGTTTCTTCAGGAAGGACAGACACGATAAATCGGAAAAAGAAGAAAAGGTTTCATTCCTTGCAGCAAAAACAGAAAATGAAGTGGAGTGGATAGTAGATTCTGGAGCTACTTCCAATATGACGAATAATCGTAAAAATCTTAAGGACTTTAAACGATTACAAACGAAGATAGGAGTGGCTAAACTCAATGAATCAATGACTGCAGAAGGTACTGGTGCTTTGGAGTTTAAAAATTGCACGCTTAAAGAAGTGGTATATATCCCAGAATTAAGTAAAAATCTATTGTCGGTAAATGCAATCACAAGCAACGGAGGAAAAGTTTCATTTACGGAAACGGATGTAATAGTAAGTTATAATAATAAAGAGATTCTAAAAGGTGAAAAACTGAAGAATGGACTTTACCAAATTAAAATGAAACCGGAAGAGGATAAGAAGACATATTTAACTGAGAATGAAGAAAATAAAACAGAATTATGGCATAGAAAATTAGGTCATGTTAGTAATGACAGTCTTAAAAGTCTATTGAAAATAAGTGAAGGAATAGATCTGTTGCAGGATGAAGTAAAAGAAAATAAAAAGTTGTGTGAAATCTGTGCAGAAGCGAAGCATGTAAGAACTAAATTTGATAATTCAAGAACAAAAGCGACAAGGGCTTTACAAATAGTACATACAGATTTGTGTGGTCCCATAGATCCATTGACTTGGGATGGATACAAGTACTTTATTACCTTTCTAGATGACTACACACACTATACGATGGTATATCTACTGAAATCTAAGGCAGAAGCTACAGAGAAAGTTAAGGAATATGTAATGAGAATGGAAGCACGATTGAATAAAAAAGTTGCTAAAATAAGATGTGACAACGGTAAGGAGTACATTAATAATATATTAATAAATTGGTGTAAAACTAAAGGTATTGAATTAAATACAACTATACCACATACTCCACAGCTGAATGGGAAAGCAGAGAGATTAAATAGAACATTGTTGGAAAAAGTGCGAGCTTTGCTATTTGACTCGGAGATGAATAAAAATATGTGGGGTGAAGCTTTGTATACAGCCACGTATTTGTTAAATAGACAGCCAACGGAAACTTTGAAAGTTACACCATTTGAAATGCTGGAAGAAAGAAAACCGAATTTG
Source organism: Cyphomyrmex costatus (assembly GCF_001594065.2). Lineage (NCBI taxonomy): Eukaryota > Metazoa > Arthropoda > Insecta > Hymenoptera > Formicidae > Cyphomyrmex > Cyphomyrmex costatus. The sequence goes on along the minus strand of NW_017280214.1, from coordinate 42,462 downwards.
AAAAATCTACAAATATTTGGTTCAGTTGCTTATGCTAAAATCTTAGGTCCTTTAAAGAAACTAGACAAAAGGAGTATGAAGTTACAATTCGTCGGATATGCTCCATCAGGATACAGATTATGGAACCATGATAAAAAACAAATAACTATAGCAAGAGATGTAAAATTCGAGAATAAAACAATTGTAAGAAATAAAGAGAAATGTAAGGTGAACAGAACATTGAATTATATAAATGAAGAAATAGAAGATTCAGAAAAAGAATTGGATGAAGTAAATCAAGAAGAACAGGATGAAGAATCTTTTGTCGAAGAAAGAGGAAATCAAGAAATTTCTAACGAAGATGAAAATGAAATAGGACAGGATGATACGGAAGATACACCTACAAGAGAAAATCAGGAAATAGAAAAGAGAAAATCGGAAAGGAATAGAAAAACTCCTGCCAAATTTAAAGATTATGTATTGGGAAAATTTAAAAACTATGTATACCTTACATATAAAGAAGCTATAAATGGAATAGACAAAGAAAAGTGGAAGAATGCAATCGAAGAGGAAAAACACTCGTTGAAGGAAAATAATGTTTGGGAGGTAATGGAAGAAGACACAGTAAAACTAGATAAACAGAAACCTCTACATAGCAAGTGGATTTTTCGCATAAAACAGAATGGCAAATACAAAGCAAGATTAGTAGTAAAAGGATGTGAACAAAAGGATACACTAGATTATCAAGATACATATAGTCCAGTGATTGGACAAAATGCTTTAAGAAGTATTTTTGCAATAGCAACGGCTAAAGAATATAATTTAATAACTTTTGATGTTACAACAGCATTCTTGTACGGAGAGTTAGAAGACGAAGTCTTTATGTATCCTCCAGAGGGTTACAATTACAAAAGAAAACTTCTCAAGCTTAAAAAGGCACTATATGGATTAAAACAAGCGTCGTTGAGGTGGAATATTAGGTTCACAAATTTCTTGAAAAAGAATGGTTTTGTACCTACGTGTAGTGAACAGTGTATTTTCAAAAGAACTGATGTTGACATGATCCTGAGTATTTATGTAGATGACGGACTTTTAATTGCAAGTGATACCCATCAAATGGATTTATTCTTAAAACGATTAACTGAAGAATTTAAAGTAAAAATCAATAGAAATACAAGATCTTATGTTGGGCTTGAAATATGTAAAACAGAAAACACTTTGTTTTTAAGTCAAAGAACTTATATTAATAAATTACTTGAACAAAGTGGTATGGAATACGCTAAACCGGTTAAAGTTCCTATACTTAAGGGAGAGCAAGCAAAAACAGCACTTAAAAGAAAAAACTTTCCTTACAGAGAGATGGTAGGAAGTTTGTTATATGCTTCAACAAAAACGAGACCGGATTTGACATACAGCGTGAATTATGCGAGTAGATCTGTGGAAAATCCATTAGAAGAGAATGTTAATGACGTAAAACATATATTAAAATATTTGAGAGGAAATATAGATCACTGTATAAGCTTTGAAAAGAATGGAAATACTAAAGTGCTTGAAGCTTTTTCAGATGCAGACTTTGCTGGAGACATTGAAACAACGAGAAGTACAACTGGCTATATCATATTTTTTGCTGGTGGATCAATTAGTTGGTGTTCAAGAAAACAACCAATAATTGCACAATCAACTACTGAAGCTGAATATGTGGCAGCGGCGGAATGTTGCAAAGAATTGATCTATCTTAAGTCACTACTTGAAGAATTGTTGCATAATGAAATTAAAATTAATATGTATATGGATAGTCAGAGCGCGATAATGTTAATAAAGAATGGAGTAGTAAACAGAAGAAGTAAGCATATTGAAGTTAAATTCAGATATATACATGAGCTTGTAAAGGAAAAGATTATAGAACTTAAGTATTGTCCAACAATTGAAATGTTAGCAGATATATTTACAAAACCTTTAAATAAAACTAAGTTTACTTATCTTAAGGATAAAATAATGAATAAACTTGATTGAATTAAGGGAGAGTGTTAAAAATAATAATTGCTTTCAAGTTTGTTCATTATCATTTAAGTGATTAGATTTATTCTAAATGACTAGAGTTTATTAATTACTAGAATTTAAATGACTAGAGTTATTTGATTTGAGAAGTTGGTGATGAAACAGGTATAAAGAGATACTCGATGTCGAAACACTAGAATGTTTATATTCGTATAATTTTTTGTTTCGACCTTACTCTTTTTCCTGCGATCATGGTGAGCTCATCATCGCTGAACGATATTTGTAATATTCGTAATATTTAACTATTTGATAAGTAAGATCTTGAGCGATATACGGATGATTGAGGTAACAGATTGATTATTAATGTAAATGTGTAATATCAGATATTATCAGATATTGTTATATATTCTATATTTCTAATCAGAGTAGTATGCGATATATGTCTGATGCAAATCAACTATTTTAGCATTAGTTTGATTGTGTTCAAAACATTATATTAAAGTCAGTTACAATAAACTTTGTATTGTTTAAAACTAAAACGTCTACCTAAAGTGAATATATAGAAACTAGTTACGATACTATTTTTTAACACCATGTCTTAAAATAATTGATCCCGGCGACTAAAGAGGTTAGACAATGATTTCGTTCCGGTACCGAAATATTACAGAGTTGCAAGTAAACATTGCTACATGGAACATATATTATTTACTGACCTATTCAATGAAGATCACTGATGACGAAAATATGAAATGAAACTGTAATATGAAACGAAAACTGTAGAAAGCGTAGGGCATAGAAACGCAACAAATCCTGACGTCACTTTTTACTGGCGAGAATGGGAACACTTCTCCAGTCAGTAAGATGACGTCACTCTAGTAATATTATTTTACTGACTGATAAAGGGACTATGGGAAGACAGCCATTGTCAACTTTATAACGCTTAATCTCGGTTCGCGAAGCAGAGCGACACTTTTCTGCCAGATTCTTTCGTTTCATGCAAAACCACATCAATTGAGTGTATTTTTATCAAAAGTTAAGGTGAAGGAATCCAATTTTATTCGGACTGGTCGCAATCGAAAGATACCGATGACATTATATAATAAAAGTGTTTTCAGATTTTTCATTGTGCTTTTAAATTCTGAGTAATTTTAATCTAAAGTTTCAAGATGTGAAAACTCGAGATAAAGCTAGTGGTAGCGTCGTGAATTTGACATCGACATGAACATATACACGCATCAAGTATCATGTCATCATGTCAAACGGTTATATTTTTATTTTATGCACTTGGCGTCGCGACGCTACCGCGTTTTTTTTTGTGACGTGACGTTTTTCGTCCGTCACTTTGTCGACAAATACAAACTTACGGATCCTGCCCTCTCCCGGCTCAGGGGAGGGCGAGCGTATTTGCGTGCGGGCGCGGTCAAGCGCCGCGAAGTTTACGGAAAATTGTTGTATTTATTTTATGATATTTTTCTTTTGTGAGTATTCTTATTAGCGATAGACGTGTTGACGCATGCGCAGGATCATTATAAATTTTAGGGTCCACTTTATACAAGCTTGTATTAAGGGAGTCTAGTAGTATATATAGAAGTCTGTGTCTGTCTCACCCGATTGCCGGAGCAGAAGAAGAACTGAGAAGAAGATTGTCGGAGGCGACGAGCGGAATACTTTCGGAGGCAGGGAAACGCAGGTCGTATAATTACTGTCATTCTGCGTATGCGTCCTCTATTTGCGCCCTCTTCATGCCGATCACTTTTGCAGAGGCCAGTGAGAGAATGCGAGATGTGAGGAGAATCTCCCGAAGTTTAGATCCAGAGAGTCCGCGAGGGCGAGGAACAACAATTAGAGAAAAGGAAACGGGCGCGATGCGACAGACTCAAGGTGCAGTCCCATGGAGCGTATCGCGCGTATCGAAAATCTGACCAATTGCGGACGTTCCGCTATTTTCAATACGCCGTCGTTCCGCCGGATTCATTATTGTAGCGTAATACGCGCCGAATATGAAAAAGTAGTGTAATGGCAGCCCTCGAGATGTGATATGCGCGTAGAATCGTAAGATTGTGTCGAATGTTCCATCATTTTTAGCAAGCGTTGCTAATTTCGATTGTGCCTTGTACGACTGGCCACGTTTACCTCGTCAACGAGGACCTGGGCCATAAACTTAGAGAAGAAGAAGAAACTTGTGTGTGTGATTTGAAATAAAGAAGACAGCGAATATCTGAAAGTTTTTTCTTCGATCGTTGGTAAATATGCTTGATTCATCGATATTTCGTTATTTTGAGCAGTTGAAGCAATAATATACATATAATTTGTGCAATTATCTTGCTGATAATATTGTTGTGAGTTCTCTAAAATATTGAATTGTAACGGTAAAATATATTTTGTAACTAGATTCCTTTCCGTTTTTGCTGAATGGGACGGGTAGAGAAAACTGTCACGGAACGGAACTGGTACGGAATGCTCAATTCTAGTGAGATACCCGATCCGTCATTCCGATCCGTGCTTAATAGGACGGCACCCTTAGGGTGCAGTCCCATGGAGCGTATCGCGCGTATCGCGGATCGCGCGTATCGAAAATCTGACCAATTGCGGACGTTCCGCTATTTTCAATACGCCGTCGTTCCGCCGGATTCATTATTGTAGCGTAATACGCGCCGAATATGAAAAAGTAGTGTAATGGCAGCCCTCGAGATGTGATATGCGCGTAGAATCGTAAGATTGTGTCGAATGTTCCATCATTTTTAGCAAGCGTTGCTAATTTCGATTGTGCCTTGTACGACTGGCCACGTTTACCTCGTCAACGAGGACCTGGGCCATAAACTTAGAGAAGAAGAAGAAACTTGTGTGTGTGATTTGAAATAAAGAAGACAGCGAGTATCTGAAAGTTTTTTTTTTTTAAATAGTGATCAACATGAACAATAACGAAGATATAAATCCTGTAAGTATTTATTTAATATTTTTAAATGTTTGTATTTACATTGTGCTTCATAATAATACTTTGAGGTTAGTTTAAAATTTGATGAAGCATATTTCTTTAATTTGCATTGATTATTTCGGTTTAATATAAATAGGAATATATTTTATTATGAATTACAAATTATCATGTTTATTATTCTATTTTCTTCTTACAGCCAATAAAATGTGGATATTGTGGGTGGTTACTTAATGGATTAATGAATGTTAGCTTGCTACAACATGATTGCTTGAAACATTATAATGAGGAAAAACATTTTTTACATGTTGATGACAACAATGTTGCGTCTATTAGTAAGTATCTAAAACCAATAATTATTTGTAATAATCAAATTCTATGGTAAATGCACATAATACACACTGGTTAAAAGTTTTACTATCTATTTTATTAGTAATTTATTAATGTAAGTCAATTGTACATATAATTAAAATGAATTAATATCCACTCAAATAAATTTCAAAAATTACACATTATATAATTATTTATATGTATATTCATACATATTTCATGTTTACAGTTGAAAAAGATCAATCAACAAACATTCAAACAAGCAATAATAATATTAGTGATTATAATGAAGCACTTGTTAATGCTGTGTACTCTAGACCTGCATTATACGACCATCGTATACCAATAAAAGAAAGGACAAGTCTAAAAAAAAAGGCATTATGGAAAGAAGTCGCAAATTTAATGGGAGGTAATTTTTACAAGTACTTAATATAGGTATATAGTATATTAAATGTTAAATATCATAGAACCGTACTTGTGAGAACACAACCAATAAGAAATATGATATTAAAAGCCTATATCAGTCAAAGCTAGATCTTCGTTGCTTAAATAATTCAAGGCTTTGTAAAAATATTACACAATCTTTTTCTTTTAAACAAATATATATATTGCGTTAAGTATAATATATTTTCCCTTTTAAAAATTAATTCCAATTTTTTATTTTTTAAATACTAAAGAAAATGAAAATATAGAATTCGTCCAAAAACGCTGGAAACAACTTCGCGACAGTTATGTTAAAGCGAAAAAAAGAGAAAACGCATACATACCAAGTGGGTCTTCTGGAAGTGCAAAAAATGACAAGATATCTTTTACTTTGTACAGCGAGATGAAATTTTTAGATGACGTAACAGGAAAGTCGCTGTAAGTATTTTTTGTAAACAGCTTTTTTCAAATAAACATCAAACATCATCTGTTGAATGTC
>NW_017280214.1:32486-35347 GCF_001594065.2 Cyphomyrmex costatus | reverse complement strand
ATTTATTATTATTTTTTTTTTTTATTTAACAATTATAAATTGATTTGTTTAAAACTACAGCACAGTCACTAGTTTGCCGTCATTACCGGTAGATATCGATGAATGTCCAATACAACCGACAATCAGTACTGCTCAAATGGTTCCACCACCTCAAAGTTCATTAGATTCTGTCTCGTCAGATAGCTGGATTAATATATCTGATTCAGCAAGTGATAATTCTTTCTCATTCAAGACGCAATCATCAAAGAAAAAAAGTCAATTATTATTTTTCCAATATTTTTTTTAGTATAACTCCAATCTTTAATTTACAAAAAAAAACATTATTTTTATGTTTCAGAAATGAAAGAAACCGATGATACTTCAGAAACTGAAATAAGAAGAATAATTTTATCAAATATTGAAGAATCGAAAAAGACGCCTGACGCTGTTGATGGTTTTCTTCTCCAAATAGGAAGTAGATTACGGACATTGCCACCACGGGAGAGGGCACAATTTGAAATAAAAATATTAACCGATCTTTTGGATTTAGAAAATTCTTTATCACTTCATTAACTTGTGCTTTTTACATTATATTTTATATCTATACGTTAAAATAATATATGTTATAAGATAAACATAATATAAAGTAATATATATTATAATATGAAATAATAAAAGTTTTATAAAGTTAAAAGTTATTCTGTATAGCTTTTTCCCATTGATAAGATATTGCGCCATTTCCATTAAAGAATGCAGTATATGCGTTTCTAACTTCGACTCCACTTTGAGATATCCTTCCTCGACAAATAGGTAATGAGCAAAACTCTTCGAAAATCGTTGAATGACTCGTGTCATTAGTAATATGCGTGTCCTAGTAATATTATTTTACTGACTGGCAAAGGGACTATGGGAAGACAGCCTGCATTTAGTCTAGGGTTACCAACCGTACTCTTTAAAGAGTACATGTACTCTTTTCGAGGTCGGAAAACAGTGTACTCTTAGGGTGCTGTCCCATGATACGGAAATTACACCGAAACGGAACAGTGAGACCAATCACAATCGCAGAAAGGAAAGTAGAATAATGATTGCAGAGATCTGATTGGTCTCACTGTTCCGTTCCGGTGTAATTTCCGTATCATGGGACAGCACCCTTAGAGTGCCGTCACATACAGCACGCAATCCGTAATCCGCACCGAATGTTCGCAAAAGTAGTAGGGATTTCGTCCGTAACGTTACATTATTTTTTTATTTAACAAGTTATATTGATTATTTTTAATTTATTTCATAAGAAAACTACAGAATATATCTTGATTATAACAAAAACTTTACTTAAACCGTCAAATTTAGTCAAATAGATAAAATTAGAAAAGCATTACTAGTAAAAAATGGTAACTTTTACGGAATTACGGCTCCATGGGACATAAGGAGATAAAATACACGTAAAGCCGGTTCTACATTAGTTGCAAGCTGATTGCAAGTTTGTTGCGATCTGAAGCGTTGATTTCAAAATGCAAGCTTGAGATTGGCTGTCGCAACGAACTTGCGATCGGCTTGCAACTAATGACACATTCGATACATATGCACTGACAAGGTTCTAGTGTTGCCCTGACACGGTACTGCCCTGACACGGTGTTGCCCTGATAGGGTTCTGCCCTGACACGGTGCTGCCCTGACACGGAGCGAATGCAAAACTACACTCTAATTAATAATTCAATTAATAATTTAATTTTTAATTAATAATAATAATAATAATAATAATTTAATTTTTTTGTTTTTAATTAACTTCCGGCCTTTCTTCTTTTATTAAACATAACATATCTTCATCATCACTACTACTACTTGTTTCTAATAATTTATCTATAATAAATAATAGTCTTTCTTTATCCATTTTGTAATTTTTTGCTGCCTAACTAGTTTTATTTGTCCGTACACTAAACTGCACTGGCAAAAATGTCAGTGCAATATTTCTTGCACTCGTTCGGTTCATTCGGTTCGGTTCATTCGGTTCGTCCGAATACAAATTCAGCACTACACTAGGTCAGTTTTCATTTGCCGAATACGATAATCACGGAGTAATAAGAAGGAGATCATGCTCGAGAATAAATATGGGCTCGAAACACGGTTTCGGAAAACCCCATAAAAAATCAAGATGTGATTTTAACGCCTTCGTGGGAAAAGTTGAAAGTATTGACTGTCACGTGACATATATTTCGCTTTCTTTAACCTACTACATTTCGATGTGTTTCGATGTATTTTCCGACAGGCGTGCTCGGATCAGTTCTTCTATACAGCGTTTTTCCGACACCGTGTTTCGAGCACATCTTTTTCATGGCCGACCGCTTGAGCTTGATCTCCTTCTTATTACTTCGTGACGATCATATATGTAATACTACTATATGGCTAGTGCCTATAAGAGGGAGTGAGAGGAAGCGGTCCCAGAACCGCGGTGCGGGAATATATATTTCCCTCTCTTTCTAAGAGTACTTTGAGTGTTGTGCGCATGCGTTGGATTGATTGCATCCGCCAATAGGAAAATAGAATGCGATCAGTGAGATGACGCAAACAGGTTATGCTCGTTATGCTTATTAGATGTGTGCTGTTGTACACAGGCAAAAATGGTCAAAGGGTGCGTTCCGAGTCGCGCATGAAGCGCGTAGACTGCATAGAAAGTCGTTCCGAGTTAACTATTGCGCGCTTCGAAAGCGCTTCGAGAGTACTTGAATTCCCCAGATTGTACTAACCGTACTGAATTCTTAGCACTCCACTCAGCGCATTGACTGCTTCTCTTTCGACCTGAGGCAGTTGATGCGTCTGATGCGTTCATGCGGTCTATGCGCATGATTTGTAATTCGGAACGAGCAACGAGTACCGGACAATACAAC
>NW_017280214.1:30674-30927 GCF_001594065.2 Cyphomyrmex costatus | reverse complement strand
ACAGACTTTTGCATAACGCATAAAGCATGTGCATAAGGAATTTCATTGGCCCATTTTCTTATGCATGAGTCAATGGACCAATCAAATTCTTTATGTATATGGTTTATGCGTTATGCAAAAGTCTGTGCTCCCCGCTATACGGTGCGCACATTCCGAATGCGTGGCACCAAAAAAGTTTGCACTCAGTGCACACTGGTGCTCACTAGTGCAGTCTGTCGAATTCGCCATAATGTAGAACCAGCTTAAAGCGGGG
>NW_017280214.1:29426-30610 GCF_001594065.2 Cyphomyrmex costatus | reverse complement strand
AGGGTGCGTTCCGAGTCGCGCATGAAGCGCGTAGACTGCATAGAAAGTCGTTCCGAGTTAACTATTGCGCGCTTCGAAAGCGCTTCGAGAGTACTTGAATTCCCCAGATTGTACTAACCGTACTGAATTCTTAGCACTCCACTCAGCGCATTGACTGCTTCTCTTTCGACCTGAGGCAGTTGATGAGTCTGATGCGTTCATGCGGTCTATGTGCATGATTTGTAATTCGGAACAAGCAACGAGTACCGGACAGTAATCAGAAAAATCGTAACATCGATACGAAGCAAAATTTTGTTTTCTGATTGGTTGCAGAGTCATTGTACGACGAAAACCGGATGTTGTGTGAATCCAGGGGCTCTATTCTTGAAAAGAAACGGATACGAAAGTCTAGGGAAATACTACAGTATACGTTACGTATACTATAGTATTTTCCTAGTTTTTCGTATACGTTTCTTTTCAGGGATAGAGCCCTAGCACTACTACTTTTGCGGACATTCGGTGCGGATTACGGATTGCGAGCTGTATGTGATGGCACCCTAAAAAGGTGTATATTAAAAAATTTTGTTGCAAACAATTGTTGCGACCTATGACAAAAATGAACATAATCGAGAAACAAAAAGAAATATTACTTTTGTTTATGCAAAGATGTCCCGATTTCGGCAGAATACGTTTACGATACAACAGTGAAAATAAACGAAAAATTGTAAGAATATTATAAATATTAATTATTATTTTTCTTTTGCTAATTACATATTCACAAGTGTGCTTTTTTATATAACTTTTGAAATGAACTGGGATATCGAATGCATCTTGTGTATCCCGTAATCGTTTTCCGATTAAATTTAAATTTTTTTTGCGAATTTTGTAAATTAATGGCATATTATTTTACCTTGATTTATTTAATGTATAGATTAGACGTTATATTAATTACGAATTACGCGATCGACGTAATCAATAATTTTTTTAACTCCAATTTGTTTTCCACGTGATTTATCTACTATTAATAGAAAAAATATTTTCTGCGTATCACTTAGGGTGCTGTCCCATGATACGGAAATTACACCGGAACGGAACAGTGAGACCAATTACAATCGCAGAAAGGAAAGTAGAGTAATGATTGCAGAGCTCTGATTGGTCTCACTGTTCCGTTCCGGTATAATTTCCGTATCATGGGACAGCACCCT
>NW_017280214.1:26524-28371 GCF_001594065.2 Cyphomyrmex costatus | reverse complement strand
CTTTTGCATAACGCATAAAGCATGTGCATAAGAAATTTCATTGGTCCATTTTCTTATGCATGAGTCAATGGACCAATCAAATTCTTTATGTATATGGTTTATGCGTTATGCAAAAGTCTGTGCTCCCCGCTTAACGTTACGGACGCAATCCCTATGCTGGATTCACACTGCATCCGATTTTCGTCGTACGACGACTCTGCAATCAATCAGAAAAATCGTAACATCGATACGAAGCAAAATTTTGTTTTCTGATTGGTTGCAGAGTCATTGTACGACGAAAACCGGATGTTGTGTGAATCCAGGGGCTCTATTCTTGAAAAGAAACGGATACGAAAGTCTAGGGAAATACTACAGTATACGTTACGTATACTATAGTATTTTCCTAGTTTTTCGTATACGTTTCTTTTCAGGGATAGAGCCCTAGCACTACTACTTTTGCGGACATTCGGTGCGGATTACGGATTGCGAGCTGTATGTGATGGCACCCTAAAAAGGTGTATATTAAAAAATTTTGTTGCAAACAATTGTTGCGACCTATGACAAAAATGAACATAATCGAGAAACAAAAAGAAATATTACTTTTGTTTATGCAAAGATGTCCCGATTTCGGCAGAATACGTTTACGATACAACAGTGAAAATAAACGAAAAATTGTAAGAATATTATAAATATTAATTATTATTTTTCTTTTGCTAATTACATATTCACAAGTGTGCTTTTTTATATAACTTTTGAAATGAACTGGGATATCGAATGCATCTTGTGTATCCCGTAATCGTTTTCCGATTAAATTTAAATTTTTTTTGCGAATTTTGTTGTCATTTTCATCTTCCTCTATGCAAAGAAGCATAAAAATGTCCATTGATATGCCTTAAATAAGATAAATTTCGAATTTCGACTGATTTCGACACACTTTGGCACAATTCGACAAGAAATTTCTTGCCGAACAATCTTACGTGAAAAATATCGCATTCTCACTATGATGAAAATTAGCCAATCAAGTGAGAGCTCACTTTTATGATTTTCACTTGATTTTAAGATACATACACAATCACCCCCCTGATTGGTTCTACTTTTTAGAAGACTGCGCATCCACGGGAATGCTATTGTGTTTTTATCATGTCTCGAATGCTTGTGAGAATTGGCGCGAGTCTCGTTGGACCTCTGGTGGCGGTCGCCATAAGGTGGAATAACGAACGCACCTAATTGTGTGGGTTCGCGGAGGCAGTAGAGGCAGGCGAAGTTAAGGCGAAGCCATACGAAGTAAGGAACACAGAAAGGGCTCGGAGGAACAGCAGTAGCAGAAGTAGGGATCGCGCAGCCATTTTCTATTTTTGCATAGCGCCGCAAGAGCGAGAGAAACCAGTGCTGACCAGTGCGTGCCAGTGCGTGTGCGCATGTGGTGTGTGTGCATGTGTGTACAGGAGACGTTTATTTTATTGTGTGTGATACGGAGATCGATGGACTGACGGTGATCGGCGGCGAGTTGCTGCACTTAATACGGACCGTGTTGTGGTTGTGACACGAGATGATGGTTGGACGAAACACGATAAAGAGATCCTGCGATCGTGTCGTTCGCTTGTTAACTGTAACAAGGTTATACCCTGAAGCGGAATCAATCACTTTTTCCTTCTTCCTTACACATATATGTATATTTATCCTTCTATTTATTATTGATGGAGGGGATGATCCGACGCATGCGCACAACGTTCAAAGTACGCTGAGAAAGAGAGAGAAGTATATTCCCGCACCGTGGTTCTGGGACATGGACTTCTCTCTCATCTAGCCATATAGTAGTATTACATATATGGTGACGATAATCTAAGTGCACTAGCGGGGAGCACAGA
>NW_017280214.1:7467-24568 GCF_001594065.2 Cyphomyrmex costatus | reverse complement strand
TGTCGTTCGCAGAATCGTTCGGGCTGCGCTGTTTCGCGTGTAAACTTATTCGTGTTCTCTCTCTCTCTCTTTCCCTCTCTCCCCCTACTCGTAATTTCCTTCATCCCAGTAAACACACTACTCTCTCTCTCTCTCCCCCCCCCTCCCCTCCTCGCCTTCTCTTTCTCCTTTCCATCGTTCATCTTTCTGTCGAAACGCGTTCGCGAGAAGACGGATATACAACGTCCCGTCATCCGAAGCTTCGTCGATCGCTGGCCGAACCACGATTCGTTAGAAAGGGAAAACCAGTCTGTGATACTAAGCAGTACTAAGCAATATATTTGCATATATATATATATAAATTTAGAGGTGTAAATTAGCAGTGTAAAAAGATGCGCGCGCTGCCGCGTATACGTGTGTGTGTGTAGGCGTGCGATCTCGGAGAGTGATCGCGCGCGTTCCGTGGCGTGTGCGAGCGCGCGCGCGCGCGCAGTGTGTGTGTGTGTGTGTGTGTGTGACGCGCGGCCGTGCGGACATTTTTGCGTGTGGCGCTGTGTGTGGGTGTGTTATACGGTGCCACCGCTCTCGTGTATGGTGTACGAGAGCGTAGAGAGATCGCATCTCGAGGCAGATAGCGAATCGCACAGGAGAGACACGGGAACACCGGTATCCGCGCAGGACACTCCATCCAGGACCCCTTCCAGCGGTCGACGAAGGACCGACGTTGATCGACGACGCGATGTCCGTCGAGTCTGTGACAAGTGACAAGCAGCAGCCACCGCCACCGCTACCGCCGACGGTGACGATCACCCCGACGATAACAACAACAACGGCGACAACGGCGTCGACCGCGACGACGCCACCGATAACGACGACGACGACGACGACGACGGCGGTAACGGCGGCTGCGACGGCGGCCACGAAGAAGGAAGAAGGTATGAGTCGAGATTGATCGACAATTTATTTTCTTTCTCCGTTCCGGCATCTCCTCTCGTTTCAGAGGCGATGCTGGAAATCCAAAGATACACGGCAGATAACCTCGCTCGTTTGTGATAAGTCTAGTCTCTTTCTTTCTCTCGTCTGACTTTGCCAATAGAACTGCATTCTAAAACGTTATCCTCTTCGAAGATCATTTTACTCTTAGAAAATATATAATACATGTATAATGTGTACTTGTTCTTTTTAGTTGAACATTTCTTTCATCTTTCCCCTTATTCTTTTATGTTAGAGGAGGGAAAAAAGAGATAAATTGTGTGTGAGAAATTTAGTTAAAAAAAAAAACAGACTTTGTGTAAAATATTTTCTCTGGAGGAGAAATGTAGCCTAGATTGACTGTGATCTTGGTTTAATTTTTTATCTTGTTCTAGTTCTAAGAATTAGACAAAGGATAAAGAGTAAGTTAAATCGAAATTAAAATTAATCTATATATATATATTGATGGAAATGGACATATTTCTTTCTCTCGTTAGTCAATCAATTGGTCTGTTTCCTGTTCCTGCAGTAGAACTCTCTTTCACGCTTTTGACAAATACATTTCGAACAGATATCTACTTATCTTGCTTTTTTAAGTTCCAAAACACTAGTCACAGAAAACAGACTTAATATTTGTTAAATGGTTCTTGATGTTGAAAATGGTGAAAAAGAAGAAAATTCAAACATAATAAAATGTTGATTCCTGTGAGGTAGAAATCAACGTGAATTTGAAGGAATACATTTTTGTGCTTCTATGTTCACTCGCTTGCTGAAATATTGCTGCAGAAGACTAAAATTACTTACTTTAATCTACAAAGCGATCTATTTTCAAACTGCTCGATTCCTTTTAGGATACAACCAATATAAATGTTTTATTTTTGTTATTCATTGAACAACAAAGGATAGAATGACACTTATGTCGATTGTGTTTCCTAAAAGGAAAGCAGCCCATGTAAATATAGACTAATTTACGGAGAGAGATTACTCTATGCAAGTTAAAACTGAATCAACACACACAAGTCTCAGCTTGTTTTATTTTACTAAATCCTTAATTTTTTCTTCGTTTGTTTTTTTAAATTTATTTTTAAGATGTATGTAAATGGGGATTGTCTTTCTTCGCCTTTGTTTAACATGTTTATCTTCTAGGACTTGTGGCATTATTATTGGATTTTTCATCATTTATGTTCTTCTGCTCAGCCTATTTATCCATCCTCAGTAAATACTTTATTGAATTATCAGAATTTCACCATTTTTTTCTTTAAGGTACCACAGAGGATGTAAGGCAAAGAAGATATAAATAAATTCCTAGATTAAATAAAGAATATTTTTTCACGTGTATTTTAATATCTAATAGGATGCATTATTTTATGAGATCTGATTACACTGTGTCTATTTGTGCGAATTTATGTATATTTCTTGTTATAGGATAATCATAATTTTTGAAAATTTCCCTAACAAGAATCAGTTACATTTAAATCAGTCCTGTGTGGCCAATCACACGCTCCCTTATCTAGGATTTTCTCAGGAAGGCTTTGATTGGTCTGTAACAGAGCTATCTTGTCTGAGGACGATTCGAGTTCAGTCTGTATTTCGATACTTACAGGACGGTTTACATATATTGCTTCTATACCAAGTTGTGCGAGTGTACTTAGAACAGGATACGTAGAAAACTGATAACATATAAAGTCAAATATATAATTATTTCAATAACGGAAATATGCGATTCTAAAACTTCATATATTCAAAAAGTCGGACACTTAACAGTTTTCCTCTTTGCGAAGAAACACGAGAAAAACAGGAATTTGTTTTCCCAAGCTGCTTTGCTTTAAACGCGAGTGTACTTAGAATCGTTTCATCAAGAAAAAAGGGAAAGAAAGATAAGATTCCAATATGTTAGATCTTGCTGGAGGTTTTTTTTTTATTAATTCTTGAAGAACGGAATTTTTAGAGACAAACCGTTTGTGTGCGTGTGTGGGGAATAATCTCACTTTCTAATGACTTACGGAACAACGTATTCGTGACGGAACTTTATCTTGGGAATTTATTGACCCTCATTTGCCCTTCACCTGTTTGTTTACATTTGCCGGAGACAGTCGTTGCGCGAGGAAACCTCACGAACAGTTAGATAGGATAGAACAGATAAAGGCTTTCTCGCAGTTGGCTTATTCGAGGTAAAACGAACGTAATTATACAATGAGACTCGTCGCCGTCGAACGATTTATCGGTTCGAATTGGTATCGCCGACCGCGGAAACGACCGCTAGTCGGCCCGACTGGGTCACCTTTCTTGGATATCCTGGTTATGCAAACCAGATCTTGCCGTTGGTTCCGAAAAAACAAATCTGTCAATTCTCTAAAGCGAGTGACCTTCCGTAAGTACAACCGCGTTGCGCCAGTTTTTCTCTGATCGCATTTATAAGAGTGTGCAGTTAGAATTCTCGGTAGATCGTCATTATTACACTTTTATGAGATTTGCAGCTCAATGAAGCTGCCCGAGCCATATTTTTCTCATATTGCAATTACTTTATATTGTTTTTTTTTTTTTAATTTTATTTTACAGGAGATGAAGCCATTATTTCAATGTCGGTGGCTGGTGAGGTGACTGACGCTTCAATCGTGGAAGTAGGCCGTTCTAGACCACAGTTTCAATATTCTCGGGTAAATATTACTTTGGAAGTGTTGAAATTTTTCAAAATAATATGCCAAAAATAAAAATAAATCAGCTTTTTATCGTGGAAGATGAATTTTCAGTTATAACTGCAAAGAGCATCTGTGGTACAACAATGTCTGTTTTCCTGCTGAATTGCTTCCGTTTTAGTAAATTACTAGAATTGCATCACACACAGAATGCAGAATTTCTAGTAATTTATCAAATGTAAATAATCCAGCAAGAAAAGCTTCATGTACTGCTGGTTTAAGACACCATGTGTGTGCGTGCGTGTGTGCGTGAGAGAGAGAGAGAGAGACAGAGTGAGTGAGTGAGTGAGTGAATGAAAGAAATATTCATTTCCTATGATAAAAAGTTCAACTATTAATTTTTACCCTGTATGTGAGTGCATATCATGTGCGTGAGTGTGTCATATATTTTATATTTTGTTTTTTTTTTTTCCAGGAGGATCTGATGTTGATAAAAAATTTGCGATTATCTAGACGTAGGCCTACATTCCTAGATATCGCTTATAACAAGTAAGTTATGAATGTTTGGAGTTATCGAGATATCGATATTTATCTTGTTAATTCTGGTAATTGTTACTTTATTCCTTTTGCAGCTCAAGAGGTGTTTGGGATCCTGAACGTTGGCATTCAGATAGAAAGCGTAGCGATACACCCCCGAAAGAAGAAAGAACTGGACGTGGTGATCAAATCACTGAGAATCATAGCAAGCGACGTAATAATGGCGATCCACGAGACCGAATACGTAAAGAGCAAGACGGCATTGTTTTAAGTCCCCAACGGAGAAGTTTTAATTCGGGATGTTTTGTTAACGTAAATCAGCCTCCAAACCGGCGTCCGGAGAGTCCGATTGGCAAACCGGAAGTACGCAGTCATTTCACAATCAGTTTCTTTTTTATCATGCGTTTCTATCCATCTTCATATTTATATCGCTTTGTATTCTGTTTATAAACATAATTACGAAATACTTTACAGGTCAGTCATCGTGAACCTGTTCGTCGAATCGGTAGCGGCAGGATTTTGACACGGGATATATGGGACTTTAGAGCGGAAAATGAAAAAATCGATTCTGACCGTGCAGATTATGGTTTTAGATCAAGCACGGCTGCTGGTGGCTCTCTGCGTGATCGTGATAACAGAGATAATCGTGACGGGAAAGAACGGGACAGAGATCGTGATATGCGGGAAAGGGAACGCGATCGCGACAATCTGCGTGAGCGAGACGAGAGGTTTGAGCGGAGATCATTCGGCCGAGATTATGGAGATCGTGGCGAGAGAGAGCGCGATCGTGGCGACAGAGGAGTGGAACGAAATGAACGAAATAATCACCAAATGGAACGTGATAAGGATCGCGGACGCGAAAAGAGATTCAGTAACGATCGTCGACGAACTTACAGTGACAATCGCGATTCGGACGAACCAGAATGGTTCAGCTCGGGACCTACGTCGCAGCATGATACAATTGAGCTCAGAGGCTTTGAGGATATTCCGGAGGAAAAGGTAGTGAGCAGTGGTAATACCAAAAGTAAGAAACAAACTGCCGCACAAAAGAAACGGGGCAAGAGAAATGCCACAGAGAAAGAAGACAAATCGAATGAGAACTCGGCGGGCCCTAAAGGACGCAGCACACCAAATGTCATGGATCAACCTATAAATGCTGTACCGGCGCCACATTCTCCAATTACTGAACAAACTGAGCAATCTATCATTCAGAATAAAGAGAATGACGTCAGTGAGAGTACCGAGCCGACTTCCGAATCGGGTGAGAACTCTGGCGCAAATCAGAATCAAGAGGGCTCGCATCCAGATTTTAATCTCGATGAGTTCCTGAAATCTGATACGTTTCCTGGCGTCTCTGGATTATTGACAGTAAGTCATATAATATTTGTATCTCGAACATTCGAAATTATTTCGCTTCTGTATGTCAAACAATTTATTTCTTTTTTTATTTAGAATGGAGTTGGGTCGAATAGTGGTACTGGTTCGCGATTCAGCCAATGGTTTAAAAGAGAAAGTCCAGTTCAGCAGGTGGATAGTCGTAGAACTTCCATACAAGATGAATTGCTGAACAATTTATTGAATGACATCACCGAGCCAAATATTCAAATACCATCGGTAACGGAATCCAACACCTATTTCGCACCAATTTCTCCGGCCAACACGACGAATAATGCTAACACAACTACAAATGGCGTCAAGTTACTCGAAATGTTACATCGCGGTAATAAACCGAATCAAAATGGACAGGGTGACGCGAGTAATACTATACCTATGATGAAGAATTGTTCTATCAAAGATTTGGGTAAGATAGACATCATTTAGATAAATATCGTCATCGAATAAACAGATTATAGTGATACATGATAGGTATACATTTTTTTTCTAGAAGTTGGTGGCAAAGTTGTCCATAGTTTGGAAGAATTGGAAGCACGTATGCGAGGTGGTGCTCCTCCACCTGCGACTTCGACTGATGCACTCCGTGTAAATAAGACTGAAGATCTCTCCGCTTTTAAGAAACTGGTAAGGCAAATTAATACGATAATTTAACTTTATTCACAAAATGTTTTAACATAATTCTCATTTAGCTTGCTCAAGTGACTGGAGGACAAGCTGTGCCTGCAGCTAACGGACCTATCACCCATAAACAACCTGTAACATTAATGCAAGTAAGTTATATTTAATTTTTTTTTTTGCTAGTTAATTGACGCATATAATTTACATCTCTTTCATTCTTTGTTTCTCAGTTACTTAATTCACAATTGAAAACCCAACAATCATCGATGCCACATCAGCAACCGCCTGCAGAATCAATTCATACTACAACATTTAATCACGTCGGTCCCCTTGGTCCTACTCAACATCCCCATCAGGTTCAGATGCAACATGAGAATTTAATGAAAGTTTTGCAAATACAGGTATCACACATATATCATTCTTTGTTTAGTGATTAATGCAATTAATTTTGACAAATAAATATGTAATATCAACAGCAGCAACAACAACAACAACAACAACAACATCATCAGCAGCAGCAGCAGCAGCAACAAAAGCAGCAGCAACAACAACAACGACATTCTGATATGCTATCGATGATGATGGGTAATCAGCGGATGTTAGGTGTCAGTCCAGTGCCGGCGGAGATGCAAATGATGATAAATAATGTCCCATCGAGTCAAGAGCTTTTGCAACGACCGGAAGCTCAAGCAATTATTCAAGGTTTACAACAAGGGGAGATCACTAGGCAACATCTAATACAACAGTTGAATGTCAGTTATTTATGATTATTTGTAATAACTTACACATACGTGTGCGTGTGTGCTATAGGTATAGTAAAAAAAAAATCTTTAATTATATGAATTGTATCTTTGACAGAATCCTGCAATGCAGCATCGTCACCGAGAAGTACTGGCGAACATTTTAAAAATGTATGGTGGTACCACACCTCGTACGATAAGTCCGCATCCTCATTCTGCTGCTCCTATCCCTCAAGAGCACATTCTACAACAAATGCTATATCAGCAACAACAGCAGAGAATTCCATCTCCTATGAATAACGGTAAGAAATTTTACATTCTAATAATCCTTAAATCTTTGTTTCATCATCTAAAGGCTAATTAAAAATCCTGAAACTTGAATCTTTATTAAATTGAACGATTTTCTATTATATACGGAATGCAGCTTATTGTCCACCTCCGATAATATCACCAAATTTAACAACTAATCCTAGTACTTTAACAGTGCAACATCCAGGTAATATAATAAATACATTAAGCTCTGTATTTTGTAATTTTTTATTGTATATTATAATTTTTTATCTTTTATATACATAAATATTTTTATTTACATGAGAAAAATGCTACATAATAATAATAGTATAATACTTATACTAATTTTTAATAATAATATATTAATATAATTGATTAAGTAATTTTTTAAATTTAAATTATGTATTATTATATTACGATTATTGAAATTGAAAAAAATATTTATAAAATTTAATATTATAAATTATTGTTGTAGCAGTGATACCGCATAGAGTACCATCGCCAAGGGAGATTGTTATGCATACTCAGTCTATAATGCAAAGTGCTTTAATCAAGAAGAAGTTGGAGGAGCAGCGTGAGAATTTCCGTAAGCGACAGGATCAACAACAGCAGCAGCAACAACAGCAAGTTCAGCAGCAGCGCACATCGAGTCCCGTTAATTCACCAGCTAAGCAAACAGCGAGTCCGCTCGCTTTCACTCCAACCTCCGTTTTACGCAAAATGACTGCTGATAAGGAACCTGACGGTGTGAATCAATTCTGCCAAGTAGAAACGACCTCTTCTATTATTCATGCAATTAATGGAAATATTAATTCTCGCATGTCTCAAAATAATCATTCAATACATACCGCGGCTTCTATTAATCTCACTAAATTTTCTAATTCTGTCAATCAGGTGCAAAATGAGACACTTAAAATGATTTTTATGCATTCTGCTATAGCTAATCATCTAAATAACAATACCACTTTTGATGCGGAAGAATCGGCATTAAAGACCAAATATTTGTGCGCATTACAGCAAAAAAAAGATACAGAAAATAATTCAAAAATTAACACAACGAAGGAAAATGTTTTCCTTGATGTTAATGAAAATGCAAACGACGATACAAAAACAATAAAATCTGATGTAGTAGATGATAACGATACCAACAATAATGGTTGTGGTTCGCTTGATGAGACGCTAAAAAAATCGTCTGAATTAGAAATGTTGGTAGACGAAAATAAAGTGACCGCATCTACATCATCAGACGAGATAAAGAACGTTGATTTGCAAAATGTTACTTTACTCACAACCAGTGAAGATGTCTAATTGTGCTGTTACGTCGATGAGGAGTTTGATAAAGTGCACATTAATATTTCATAAAATAGCAAATTCTTAATTGTTGTTTAAAGTTATATTTTTCTTTTTATTTTTGCGTTATAATGAAAAGCAGCTGTTTTGTTTCTTCGTTTAATGTCCGCGGCGTGGTTTAAAAGGTTTAATATGACATATTTTGAAATATGATTTTTATTTTATATGTAATTAAAAAATGCACTTTATGAAGTAAACTCTTCATTTCTTAACATAGATTTATTACATTTTGGAATAGAATGTTAAAATAGTTTTTTTTATAATAAAAAGCTTTATTGATCCTATCTCATCTGCTTTAACTTTTCTTTTTTTACACTCGCTCACACTTTCTCCTATTGTTGCATCTTTTTATCAATATATATATATATAGTGAATTTACTATTTTCATTTTCTTAATTGCCATATTTCTGCTTAATCTTTATGCTTGCCAAAATTGCATGCGCTATTATAGAAAATAAATGTAATACAAATAAATGTTTAACAACAGTTGTATTAATCATTGTTCTTATGAAATTATTACAATTGCAATTAATAATATTGCATTTACAATACAGTTTTCACAATATAATACTATATTCTCTCACACAAAGTATAATTTTGTGTAATTATAATATATAAAAAGATGATTATGAGATAATTGATAGAAATTAGTAGAAAAATGGTAGAATGGAGAACTTCAATGAATAATATTTAATAAAAATTTAATTAATTTACGAGGTGTGTATGTATATATATTTATTTGTGCGTGCGCGCGCGCGCGCGCGCGTGTGTGTGTAAATTTTATTAAAAAATAACACAAATTTAAGCATTTAACTTTGATAAAATTATTAATTGTTTATACTGCTAGACGTTACATTTTTTTTAAAAAAAGGAAAACATTAACATTAAGAAAGCATTAACATTTGTATTTATATCAAATGTTCAATTATAAAATCAAGAAGTTTATCATTATAAAATTGTATATCTGTATGTAGGAAGCAGCAATGAGCCACCCAAACTGTCTACGCAAACACAGGCTTCTCAGATGCAACAAATGCAATCAGCTGCAGTTCAATTACTTGCACAGGGAGCTCTGTCTCGACATACTGCATTGCGATCGCAACCCATTCAATCGACATGGTCGAATCCATCTCTTAAACAACATCCAGGTTAGTATTTCTTTAAATATTTTATAAAAATATTGTAGAGAATTTTTTTTATTTATTTTCGTAAGTATCGTCCAAACAGTTTTTTTATGATCAGCAATATGGTGTACCTGTTAACTACTTTTAATGTTGCATTTCTAATTTCAGGCCGACCTATAGTTAAAGGTAATAATAGCAATACTAACAGCAATCAGTTCCAATATAATACGGGAAATGCAGAATTTCAACAACAACATAGAACAGTGCCGAATGTTTACGGCAATCCAGCACGATCTAAGCACACAATGGCAACTTCGTTACCGCATCATAATGCTCCACAATATAATATAGCGCAGAACTCGATTATGAATCAGAGATCAAATCCTATGAATACCCAGATGAAGACACAGCAAGTCCCAACGCATCTCGCTAATATGCAACAGCCACCACCGCACGGAACTGTTAACATGCAACAACCATCACAGAGGACTATAAATACGCCTATGCAACTTGTCATGAGCCAAAACTACAATTCTAATCGCACAGGTAATGATTTGATGAAATATACTAACTACGAATGTTTTGAAATAATTTTTAACAAATCGAACGATCTCCAACTTCTACTTATCAACATCAATATTTACTAAAATTCCCTCTTTATCCTATTTACATTAATTTTCAGGTGTTTTTTCCTTTCCAAATCAAATTGTATGCAATGGTGTTCAGAAATCGGAAAAATAAACTATTCTCTCAGCTCTCCTACATTTAATTTTATCATGACATCATTTATCCTCCTTTGGATTAAACTAAGTAAACAATTATTAACTACATTGAAATGCTTTACGCTAGAAAATAATGCTATAGTTGTAAAATATGTAAATAAAATCGGCAGATTATTCTCGTTTCTTGTAATTAATTTGCATATATCTAAATAGCGATAATATTTGCCTTGGTTTTTTTAAAACGATATTTTATTACAATACTGAATTATATGTGCAGATGGACAAACTATGCGATCGCAGCAGTTGAACATGGCGGTCGGTCGTCAACCTTCACCAGGCCTCGGATTTGTGGGTAGTAACGGAGGTGATCTTTCACCAACATCTAATCAACTTGCGCGATGGTTCAGTCCAGAGCTTCTCGCACAAGCTCGGGCTGGCAAGCTTCCAGAGCTTGCACAAACGAACGTCTTGTCATTAGAAGAGCTCGAGAGACTTCAACATGCATCAACTATAGTGCATAACTAAAGTGCATAACACCTGATTCAAATTACGTTTCAGTTTTACAAGCACGAAATTACACTGGTAACGCTACTACTGAGCGGAGAATAGGTATTCTTTGTATATTCTCCTTTATGTTCGAAGCACTTGTGTAATATCTACACGGAAGTTGCTGAATACACGTCGTTAAATTGGTGCTCGCCTACATAGGTCTTTTTATCAAGTCTTCGTATCGACAAAAGGTTTATCGAAGTATTGCCATGTGTTTCGATTAGGAATAGAGTCAATTAATCAGTTAAATGATATTTATTTTTCAAAAGATCTTTCTTTTATCAAAAAAGGTTCTTGATATCGTTTGTGAAGCCATTTTTCCAAGTTTCGCGGAATGTTATTTAGAAACTACAAATGTACAGAATAGTATATGATATAGAACGAAGCGTTAGGAGGAGGAAATGAATACAGCTTTCTACAAAAACGACGTATCATTTATAAGACTGAAAAAAGTGAAAATTTTTTTTGTTGATTATGTGACAAGCTGTTAGAGCTTCAGTGCGTACTTTCTAAATGACATCATCGATAAGATCTATTTGCCTAAGATAGAACTGCAAGTTTCTTATGTACTCTATGCTTTGTTATTTAACAAGAATGAAAATTATCTGGTGACTTGAGCAAGTAATTTCAATATGTTTTTATTCAGAACATATCTGTTCTAATCTTTTTTTTCCTCGTTAGTTATAGATATCACACGAGGCTATACAATATATTGTGATTATATTTTACTACTTCATAAGTACTAACTATTGCACGATTACGTTATTCCTTAAATTTGGAACAAAGTAAAATGATGTTTTTATTACTGTCAGCACAAGCATAAAAATATAGTCTACAATACTATGTGTGCGTGCATGCGTGTGTGTATGCGTGTGTCAAATACAAAAATGTATTGTTGTTGCCAACGACAGCAATAAGAAGTAGATAATCGATACATTTAATGTGGTATTATTTATGAAGTACATCGCGCTTGCTTATTTATAATGGGACTTGCAAAAACCCTTAGGCAAATAATACGCAAACTCCTCAAACTTTTGAATTGCAAGCTCTAGCATCTGATTACAATTACTTACACAGAGAGTGGTGGTGTATTTAATATTCTATTCGTATTTCTGCAAACAATGCGATCTTATTAACACGAAAAGCGTACGAAATAAAATGAGTATGTGACATCACAAGTCAAACATAAAAATAAATATATAATATATACTTCTCGTGTGTAGAAGAGCGCATGAGAGTGCAAAGTTATTGTCATGGTCGAAAGTGTGATATATAGAACGAACTTTCTTAATAAAGAAACTCGGAAGATATATAGAAAAGTCGTTCACAGAACATTAATTAAAGAAAATGAGAACATTCCACCAGTTAATAAAGGATCATATTTTTTGAACGAAATAATTTTGAAAATATTGATCGACATTAATATTGTTGCTATGTCATGCATTTGCTTTTCATTTAATTATTCATTTCAAAATTATAATTTCTACACGAAAAGAGGATATGTATGTATATCGGACCAGTTTTAAAACGATGACTTCTGTTATAAGTTTATCTCATCTTACATTTTGGAAGAAAATAATATTTTTTACTGTTTAACTATGCATTAGAGTCTCATGTGCAAATAATTGCATTTTTTTTTTTTTGTACGTTAAGAATGCAATGAATTATAAACTCTTCATACTTTTAATTATAGCTTGAGAACCAAAATAATTTACGTAAAAAACAAGTATTTGCATAAAAAACAAAACAAAACATTAGAATTTTATATCAAAATGTATTTATCTTTATTTTTTATTGCTTAACATTTACATAAATGAGTTACCTAGTCTAACTTTTAAATATTGATTACATTGATAGTTTACTTTAGTGCATATGATTGCATACATATACAATTGTATGGGGATTTATATAGGAATACGAAGTAAATTCATATATTTTAAATCTCAGACGAAAAACACAAACTTAATTTTTGTATTTATTTTGTGCTTGCGCGCAAGCACACACACACAAATAAAATTATAAACTCAGGTTGCGTAAAACATGCAATTACGAAAAACGTCCTAATAGTAGACTATATATGTAGATATATCGTAAATATTATTTGCATCAGTGGTACATTAATTCGCATTTACACGTTTACTTTTGCTATTAGATCTGGCTCTCTCTCTCTCTCTCTCTCTCTCTCTCTCTCTCTCTCTCTCCCAAAGTTAATCAACACATACGTAAAACGGGACGCTTTTGGTAACTAGCCGATCTCTCTCTGAATACTTTATTTATATAAACACAAGAGACAAGTAAGTCTTTTTTGTACGTTTGTTATCTGATACATTCTCTGATGATGAGAAATTATTCTTTATAATATGACAGTATTTTATAAAAGATACAACTCATCTTTAAAACACACACATATAAATTCTATTTCTAACACTTATTTCACAATGGACTAGATTCTTAACCGATACATTAATATGTAAATTATCTACATATATCAATTAGATATACACTACTCGCATTAATTAAAGCATCACCTCTCACACCTTCGAAAAATTGGTAAACTTTAAATGAGTGTAACTTCTACAAAAATAGTCAAAATGAGACTTTCAAACAAGTATTTTGTAGTTTGAAATCTCTACTTTCGAAGTTTTATAATTTAAATTTCAATATGACTGATACTTTACGGAGTTATACGGACACAAATGGATATCCGTCAAATCTAAAAATTTTTTACAAACTTTACAAAGGTCTATGGCATGAGATAAAAATTACACGAAAATGCGGTTTGCAGCATTGGAAAGAGTGAATCTTTACCTTTAATTTGCTTTTTTATTTAACGTTTTATTTAACGATTTTTTTTCACCGAGTTATTCAACATTGAATTAAAAATGGTCCCTTTGACGTATAACTCCGTAAAGTATCAGTCATATTAAAATTTCAATTATAAGCTTCGAAAGTAGAGATTTCAAGCTACAAAATGCTTTTTTGAAAGTCTCATTTTTACTATTTTTGTAGAAGTTACACTCATTTAAAGTTTATCAATTTTTCGAAGGTGTGAGAGGTGATGCTTTAATTAATGCGAGTAGTGTATATAAATATATTTAATATAATGAAATATATATATATGAGATATGTATAGTGGAACACGCATATTTTATATATATACATTATAATAAAAAAAAATTCAAAAATGCAAAAAAACTGCTCATGAGACTCTAACGTTATGTTAAATATACTTATCGCGTTCATATGATCGAGGGAGTTATATGGTACAAACTTGTATGCTTACAACGAGAGCGAGCAAGCGAGCGAACGAGCATTTTCGTTTATCGAGCATTTTCTCATCTAGCGAATGTATCAAAGACTATCTTTCAGACTCTATATCTTGGATTGATTTATCACCGTAAGTTTACTTCAAGCGTCCATGAGTATACAAAGTGCATTAGAATGAAGGGTAAAAAGAATTTAAAAATTATTCAACCATGATATCTACATGCAAGTATCTGCGAAAGAAGAGAGATTAGAATTTCCGATTGCTATGCTAATGTTATTTTGCTGTACGTGAAAAAAGGAAGCGAGAGGTATCGAATGTATAGACATAAAAGCAGTAAACGTGTATTATGTGTAAAAATTGGTTTCTTAATATGTTTGCTGTCCATCACGCGCTACATTCAGTTGATGTGAGCAAGCCGATCGAGCTTTGAATGTAAAACTGTATAGTTGTGTAGGCATTACGTGAAGATATTGTTTTATATTGTTCAGTGTTTGAGTTTGTATTTTTTAAATTTGATTTTTTTTTTGCAGATTGTAAATAACTTTAATGAAATTAGCTTCGAGAGGTGATGTTCTTTCAGATGGGCAGCGTATGTGTCGATAGAGAAGCACGATACAAAATGGAGCAAACAGTTTTTAACGAGGAATTCTTAACGTTGTCGTTAGATGTTCCAACACTAGAACGATCGAGACCGTCTTGTATCGATTTTGAATGATATGACTGCGATTCAAAATCGCTACGTTACGGCTTTCACTGAATTGTGTTTTACATAATCTGGTCTAATTTGCAATTTTATTTTATTATTTAAAAAATATTTCATATTTTATTTTTAAAAATTATATTCGAACGATAAAGAAAAGATTGGAAAAGTTGATCGTCCTAGCGTAACAAAACGTAGAGACTCGTGTGAATCCGCGTTTCTTCGACGAATATAATGTTTGTCGGCTTGGTGGTAGCGATTTCTATTCTTTCGAGACGAAGTATTATTACGTTTTCAGCAGCGTATCGTATATATACATTTAGCTTCGCGTTTCTTGGATGACGACGAAGCTTGTTTACCAATATTTGGTGGAAGAACAGAAGCAGAGAAATTGTACGAGATGCGTAAAGGAACATTCAACATTCGATCTTTTTATAAGACACAATTGCAGTGATTACACTTCTACTTTCATTAAATGAAACGTATTTGCGAATGAGACACTTGTCGGATCACATTTGCGGACATAAAAATTGTTCCGTAACTCGAAAACACGTTTTTGTAAATAAATCGATTCCCGAGCAAGCGCTAAAAGTACATTTAGTCTATGCATTATGGGTCGATGACTTGTAAATAAAGTTACTGAATATTATATTACGTGAAGTCGAGAAAGAAATGTCACAAATAAATATAAGGAATTGCAATTATTATCCTCGTCACGCCATTCGAAATAACTCGATATCATTTGTACAATATATATTTGGTTGTAAGATTAAGTGATTTACAAACTTGATTTATTTATGATTTAATTAGAGGTCTGTTACTTGCACTTTTTGTATTCAATATCTTCACTTTCTCTTTTCAATGCCCGATTTATTTCTCTCGTATTTATTACAGGCAACGTAAACAGATATTAAACCTAAAATGTTTTAAAAATAGTCTAATATCTGCCAGATGTTTCTTTAAAATTGTAAAGCAATTCAATTATGCATGATAATTTCAGGCTCTATGCATAATGGAGAAAATCTTAGGAAAGGAAATAAATATTAAATATATTACAACAATTATATATTAGACCAAGTATAAACGGTCAACGTCAAGCTAAATCTTCAGTGCGCGCTGAATTCAATTTTTAGTCTTGAAAATTGAATTCAGCGCGCACTGAAGATTGGTTGTAATCGTAAGGTCTCGCAAATCGATCAATGGTCGCGTTCAGCAGACTCAACAGTTTTACAACAGGGGTGCGTTCAGAAATTACACTCAGATACTCTTGGGTGCATTTTTGATATAATATACGTAACGTAAACTATAGCCTAGAATTACCTAGATGTAATTTCTGAACGCAGCCCTGTTTTATGATTCTTTACTGAGGTAGGACTATTCCTTTAGATCTAAAATTATAATCCAATCAGCGAAACGAATCATAAAACGGTTGCAAAAGTGTTGAGTCTGCTAAACGCAGCCAATGGGTACATTCAACGGATTCAATAGTTGAGTGAGCGCTCAATGTTATTGGTGCAATCTTCTAGATCTAAAATTCTGATTGGATGATCTAAAAGAATACTCCAATAACAACGAGCGCTCATTCAACTGTTGAATCCGCTGAACGCGCCCAATTATAATCAAAATTATGATCCGTTTTTAATTGTTCGACTGTCATTGGCCGATTTGTTTACTCGATCTTCACGAGAGAGAGAGAGAGAGAGAGAGAGAGATCTAAAGTCTCGTCTGCAATAGTCGCATAGGCCATGATGTAATAGTGACCCTCCAATAAGAGTCTGGCCACCTTCTCCCCGGTTTGTGATTGGTCCGACATTTATCATCCATTCCCGCAAATTTCTTTAAATTTATAAATTGTAAAAATTAATAAATTCGTAAAAATTAAAGTAGAATCAATTACAATTTTTATTTTTATTATTATTTAACTTATATTAACATTATTAAATATTTTCTATAAAAACTTTTATGTAAAAAAAACGTTGCAATATGTCTTTCATAAAATAAAAACAACAATTAAGTAAGTATTATAAATATATTGAAAATATAAAAATTAATATATTAAGAATATATAAAATTTATAAAAATATTACAAGATTAAGAAACTTTAATAAAAATTAAATTTAAATACAAATAATACAATTAATGCTTTAAAATTCTTAACAAAAAATACTTAGGTAGCACCAATAGGGAATAAATAAAGTAGTATATTTATGCAGAAAAAAA